>NC_141612.1:46686767-46986767 GCF_047967505.1 Dipteris shenzhenensis
GCAATAAAAAAAGACATCGTCCCACTGTAGAGAAAGATAATGTGGATGAAAAACGGTCAAAAAAAGAGAAAGATGAAGAAGACTCAGAATCCGAGGCTGAAGATGATCAGGATGAACTCACATCAATCAAAAATCTTAATTTGCGTCTTAATGAAGCAGTTACAGATGATGATGTGGGATATATCTGGGGTCAAAGGACATGGTTTGTGAATGCCAAAGATGTGGAAGCTGCAGCTCTCTTTACTAATAGCCGAAGCCTTGATATATCCTATGCAATGCAAATATACGAGGCTTTGAGAGATGGTAAGAAACCTGTGGCAAGCAATGTGGTCTTGCGCCCAATAATGTTTTGTCCAACCAAAAATAGTTTTTTGGATCAAATAACATTTACAGGGCCTACACATTTCGAGGAAACCTTCAGTCAATTCTTTAAAGACACTCTTAAGAATATTCCACATGAACAAGGCGAAGAGGCACAAGGTGAGAATATGCTAAAGGAAGTAAAGAAGGAATTCCTTCTTCATTGCAGATTCCAGCCCATTGATGGTCAACATTGGGCTTATGCTTGTAATCAGATCGCAAGGGAAGCAAAGGAGGGCAAAAGACTCACTCCAAAACAATTTGTAAAGATAAGCTCATTCCATTATTATCTTGCAACAATCTGTATATTCAAGCATGAGATCAAGTATTTGATTGAGTCCGAAAGACTTAATCATTATGTCCATGGAAAGCATAAGATATCCTCAACATCAGAGGTCTTATAGAAGACAAGGGTTATATGGACAACATTTGGTTCTCCAAATCCTGATTTGAAGCGAAAGGTCACAAAAGCAGACACCGATACACTCACAAACTTTTATACTTCTTTGAGTGTAGTTGTGCCTAGGGGAACTCAAGAGCGAGAAGAAAGTATGACAAGCCTCAAGGTGGTGAGGGACAGATATGCCGACTACACTTCTATCATATTTCGTCCTGTTGAAGTGTTCAATGAGATGCTTGAAATGTGCATTGCTTGTGAGCGTGGACAGCTGACCTATGAAGCTCCTTTGTTTATCTCCGGCAAGTCAAAGGTAATGGATAAGAAGGAGTTGACGGCAAGGATGTGGAGGCTTGTAAAGTACTTACCTGATAAGTATGCATCCATGGCAGCACAAAAAATTTTAAAGAAAGAATGGTTTTTTGGAAAAAAAGACAAAGACCACTGCATGGAAGAATGCATCAATGTACAAGTGAGGCGTGATGCAGTGCATAGTGCCATTAAGTATTTGCTATCAGAGAAACAAATTCCACTTACTCATTGTAACATTGACTATAATGTGGTGAAGCATATAGCTTCTTTGTCAACACCCAAGGTAAAGCTATGGGCAAACAGGTGGATTAAAAAGGATGAAGATGGGTCGGAAATAGTAACCTCTTATATGAGAAAAGAAATCCCACAACAGGTGGTTGCATATGTGGAAAGATTAATCAGCGAGATAAGGATGCCGACAGATATGCACCAAAGCTTTCAATTCAATGTAGAGGTTACGGCAGAGTCTGGAAAGCTTGTGAACTTCAGGGGAGTCTCAGAAGATGACTTCTTCAAGAATGAGTCAGCATGGGATAAGCCACAACTATTCTTTATCAATGAAGTTTCTAGCGATGATATCCATAACTTCGTTGATAGAATAGTATATACCACCATTAGCAAAGTGGCGATTTGCAACATTGTCATTTTTGTTGATAAAAAAGACAAAGAAGCCATGCAGGTTACTCTAGAGCGAGCATATTCATCAGATTTGAAGATCTATAGTGGTGTTTATGCAGCAAAGAGAGGCAAGAGAGAATGTGGCATAGCGATTCAAACTCTTGAATCATTCTTTCTATGTATGCAGAGTCCCAACCTTGATCACTCCTTACAAAAGAACATAAGAGGGAATTCAAATAATTTGAGATTGATGCTAGAAGAGCAAGATATTCCCAGGTCCATACATTATCAAAAAAACAACTATGGAAGTCCTGCAAAAAGTGGGAGTCTCTTGCTTACCATGATGGAGAATTTGCTACCGGCAGGTTGGGAGGTCACCTTGTGTAGGATGGGATATTTATTTGAGGATCTCCTAAGAAAAGGCAACTCCACAAATATTATTGAAAATAAGCATTTCATGGCTTATTTCCAGCTTCAAGCAGATCTAACCACAGGCTATGAAAAAGAGATAGACCACAAGGACACCGATGACATGGATGATTACCTTGAAGATCATAATGTCCCAGTTGATGATGATGAAAAGATGGACTTAAATGACCCGTTCACAGAGAGGTTGGTGGATGAAGACAAACATGATGATGCCTTCTTTGATAATTATGGCTCGCAAGGTTATGAAAAAAGGCCACTACGACAATACTTAGCGGTATGAACTCTCTATTTCTCAACTAAATACAATTTTTTAAATAAGATTTAAATTTAAAGATAATGAATCTAATCTCTCATATTTGTTTACAGGCAATAGAGGGAGAAGAAATGGATGAAGTCAATACAGAGGCACTCCCTTCTACTATGCCTGATGCTCTCCCCGTCTCGATCCTTAACTGATGAGATGAAACACGGATTTGTCCAATGGCAATCCTCAGTGCATGCGAGACTCCTTTGTCCCCTAGATACTAGGGTTTGATGATGGATCCCTCCGACGATACTCTCAGGAAGTGGTCGCAGTAGCACTAGGACTTAGTAGGGAGCTCCTAGCCTCCCCCCAAAGTCCGAGACGTATGGAGCTGAAGGAGATCTAGCCGTATGATACGGTTGATCTCATCTCATGGGATCGATTCAGGGGGTGCGTCCATGTTGTATTGAAAAGGGGGGAGCCTGTCCATCTGGATACCGTGCCTGGTAAACCATGTGGATATCCGTGCTTACCATGTGTCTGCTCCGCTCTCTGCTAGTCGTTTGGATGACTCCAAGGTCAGCCTTGGTAATCTCCATCGAGGCAAAGTCCCAGACTCTATGGATGAAAGTCACTGTCTGAAAGATGGCATCAATTTGTAGGTGAGTCATGGTGAACTCTGCCTGTACTATCTCATGTGGAATTGAGGGCTTACCCCAAATCATCCTGGAGCCCATAGTCACCTATAGCCACTTAAATTTCCTCCACTCAGTCTTCAGTGATAGCAGAAAGACAATAGCCGATGTTTGTAAATTGTTACAGCCTTTACATTTACATGGCGTGCGAGTCCTATTTATGGCATATCAAGAGATGTAAGTATCATGGCAATCTTTATTTTCATCTTATACTGGTAACATTGTGTTAAATAATAATGGTTCTTAATTATTCGTGTAGGGAACATTGGAGTCTGGTGGTTTGGAACCTTGAAGACAACTATTGTTGGTTTGTTAACTCGATTGCAGGCTTTCATGGCTCAGTGCAAACGTAAGTATTCTATTAATATGTTGTTACTTCTATATTATGTACCTTATGTGATAGACACACTAAGTTTTTTTAATATGTCACGATGAGCAGGTCGATTGAGAAGTTGGTATCTGCTATCAGAGAAACAGGATAGTACAAAGACTCGGTAGACTTCCAAAAGCATTTAGTAGTAGAGCAAGAAGATGGGCATAGTTGTGGGTGGAGAGTTGCCTACAACTGCATGTTGATTTTCAAAGAAATTTTCTCACTTAAGCCACAGATCTCATTGGAAGACTCTTTGGAGCTCAAATATTCAGAGGAGGATATACAATTGTTTAGGGATGAAATCATTCGAGACCTAATTGCTGCCATTAGAATAAAACGTGCAAATGAAGCAATATCAGAGCTTCCCTTTAAGGAAGAGGAGACTGAGTCTACTATGAAAGCACTGCACACTACAGAAGAAGTAGAGACCCAGTGTACACCTACAGCACCACAGCCTCCACTGGAAGCATCAGAAGAGTTGCCACCGCCTCCGCTTGCATTTAAGGAAGAGGATACTGAGTCTACTCCGAAAGCACTACATACTACAGAAGAAGTAGAGACCAAGTGTACATCTACAACACCACAGCCTCCATTGGAAGCATCAGAAGAGTTGCCACAGTCTCCACTAGAAGCATCACAAGAGTTGTGATGCATGTATGATGTTGTGTTTGTAGTTTTTGTTGATTATACACTAATTTGTGACTTATTACTTAAGTGGCATAATCTGATGATATTTATATAATTTCTTTGGAAATTATTTGGAAATAAATCCTTGTGTGTGAGAATTTTGATATGAATATGTGATGATGTAATATTTGTAATATATTTCTTCATGCACACAATTTTATGATTTGAATGTGTGATGATGTGATTATTTGGAAATAAATCCTTGTGTGATGAGAATTTTGATATGAATATGTGATGATGTAATATTTGTAATATATTTCTTCATGCACACAATTTTATGATATGAATGTGTGATGATGTGATTATTTGGAAATAAATCCTTGTGTGATGAGAATTTTGATATGAATATGTGATGATGTAATATTTGTAATATATTTCTTCATGCACACAATTTTATGATATGAATGTGTGATGATGTGATTATTTGGAAATAAATCCTTGTGTGATGAGAATTTTGATATGAATATATGATGATGTAATATTTGTAATATATTTCTTCATGCACACAATTTTATGATATGAATGTGTGATGATGTGATATATTTGGAAATAAATCCTTGTGTGATGAGAATTTTGATATGAATATGTGATGATGTAATATTTGTAATATATTTCTTCATGCACACAATTTTATGATATGAATGCGTGATGATGTGATTATTTGGAAATAAATCCTTGTGTGATGAGAATTTTATTCAGTTGGACAGTCTCCACTCACTTAAAGTAGAGCATTCGCAATGCTTCTCTTACTTTATTCCAACCCTTATCCTTATCATCTCCACTCACTTAAAGTAGAGCATTCAATCTCCACTCGCTTTATTCCAACCCTTATCCTTATCATCACTCGCTTTATTCCAACCCTTATCCTTATCATACTGAACATATCGTGCCTCTCCCTTTATTCCAACCCTTATCCTTATCATAGTGAACACATCGTGCCTTAGTGCACTTGTATTCTTCCATCCTAGTCCTTCCACAAACACTCTCTTATTTCTTACGTCCTAGTCCTTCTGAGTAACTTGTATTCTTCTATCCTAGTCCTTCCGCAAACACTCTCAGAGTCTTCTTTCATCCATCCTGATAACCAAGTATTCTTCTATCCTAGTTCTTCCACAAACACTCTCTTCTTTCATCCATCCTAGTGCTTCTCATTAACTTGTATTCTTCCATCGTAGTCCTTCCGCAGACACTCTCTTCTTTCTTGCATCGTAGTCCATCTCCCTTTCTTTATCATCTCCCCACCCATGGATGTCCTTGGCATTAACGAAGACGTGGAGTTCGGAATTAACAATCTCAAAGAATGGATTGCTGACCAAGGAGCACAGAGAGAGGCCAGAATTCGACAAGGTTCTCCTTTGACACACATGGAGAGAGAGGAATTTGCTGCACAAAGGCACACAGAGAGGGAGGAGACTCTCAAGATAGCAGAGAGTGAAAGACTTTTAAGACGTATGATAAAAGCACGACAAGATCTATTAGACTTAAGTAACCTGTGTTATCGTAGCTCTCGTCATGGGCGATTTGATGCGGATGCTGAGAGAACAATAAGAGCCTCTCAGAGAAATTATAAAGAAACAATTTGTGATTGCTTAAATTTCTTCTTCGCATGTAATTATGTTGAGGATACAGTTGTGGAGGCAGTGAAAGATTGGGTTGTTGAGAAGATAAGAGAGACCAATGATGAGATCTTCTAGATTTAGGGTGATTAAGAAGATAAGAGAGACTGTATTAAGGTGTTTTTTGACACCATATGGCCTTGTATTAAGGTGTTTTTTGACACCATATGGCTTTGAGTAATATGATCTACTTCTTGTACAAATGTGATGTTAAGATAATGTTAAGAGAGACTGTATTAAGGTGTTTTTTGACACCATATGGCTTTGAGTAATATGATTATGATCTACTTCTTTACAAATGTGATGTGCTCTTTTTGAAATGTGCTCTAGTTTTCATAACATGTCACACCATTTTTTCTAATTTGGATTTTTGAAATCTTACTTTTTGTCTCTTTTAACAATGTGATGTACTCTATTTTTAATGTACTCTAGTTTTAATAACATCTCACGTCATTTTTTCTAATTTGATTTTTTAAAATCTTCCTTTTTGACTCAATGTTTTGTTTTATAAGAGCCTCTTTTTTTGAAATGTTTTATCCAAAATTATCTCACAAAATGAATTTGGACAGTGCAAGAGTCCAAAATTAATGAAATAGGTGTTATTTGTCCTTTCAAAATTGGCTTTTCATAATTGTCTTAAGTGAATAATTGTCCTTTCTGCGTTGATGTCCTTTCATAATTTTCTTAAGTAATTAATTGTCTTTTCATAGTTTTATTAAATTGAATTTGAGTTTGAATTTCATAATTGTCTTAAGTAATTAATTGTCTTTTCGCTTCTTACCCGCTCTTGTGTTTGTTTTTGTTTTCGTGTTTGTGTCTGCATTTGTCCAATCCCCCCAAATTGGACATGGCATCATGCCGCATGTCCAATGAGTATGGAACCCCTCATAGGAGGAGACTTCATGGTATATAATCTCCAGAGGACTTTAATTCCACTCAGGTGACTCCTTAGTGGCCTACTCCTATGACTAGCACTACAACTAGCCCGCCGTTTTCTCTCATGCCTAGCACTACAACTACCCCTCGGGGAACTCCTTTACTAGTAGCCCATGGCTTTGTCGGGAGTCCCGATGAGTTTGTCACATATATGAGTGATGCGGAGGCAACAAGATTTTTCTCTCTACTATCCCAGAGGACCTCAGCTATTCCCTCTCCTACACCGATGGGTGGACCTACTCGACAGCCATTCCTTATAGCCCCTTTGACCGAGGGGTCATCACCTGGGCATACCCATCATAAGGGAAGGAAGAGAAGGAAGGGTCGATGCTGATGTGGTGACTCAGGGGATGTAGACGAGTTAGCACACTCACATCCCTATAGGTCTCCAATTGGTCATGAGACCTAGTACCCAGGTCCATTGCCCCCTCCAACTCCCACTCCCTCTACTACTCCTCACTCCATAAGTGCTCACAATACCACCCCTCGCTCTAGCTCTGCTACTGCCACTCGCATGACTCCTTCTTTCCCACTCGAGGACCTATACTATGAAGTCACTAGGGGTGGAGAGATAATAGAAAATAGAAAGGGCTCAGAACTGCTAGCCACCATGAGGCAGTTGATGAGCCACCACTTCAAGAGCAGCATAGCTACTGACTAGTGATACTAGGATGACGAAAAGAAGAAGGTAGTCATCGAGGAATTGAAAAGACAATACCCTAACCCAAATGAGAGTGCATGTGTGCTGTCTTGAAGCATCATAGGTTAACCTTGCGAACTTTTATTACAAAGGGGGAGACTAAACCGAGCTGGGTAGTTAAAGTTGATTGAAAGTTTTTAAAGGAGGAATAGTCAGAGTAGGGCTACGAGGAGATGGCTGGACACCATCGGTGATTTGTACCTCAACATTGGTGGACAGTTGGTGTTCGAGGCATGGATGATAAGTCTACTTCTTCTCATTTAATTTATTATTCTATTTGTTTTATTACATATTGCCTACCCTTTATGTAACTCATAATTTGGAACCACAACAAGCTGTTGAGATATCGAGCTCCACTCGCAATAATATGCCAGGGTGACCGTTGTGCATTTATGTCACCGACTTGTTAGCTGCAGATGTGGTAGCTGCATCTATTGGAGGCTGTCACTATTTTGTCACTTTTATTCATGACTTCAGCAGAAAAGTTTGGGTGTATTTTATGAAAAAAAAAAGTGAAGTGTTTGGGCACTTCAAAGCTTTTAAAGCTATGGTTGAAAAAGAAATAGGCCTGCAAATAAAATGCCTAAGGTCAGATAAAGGGGGAGAGTACCTCTCAAATGAGTTTGCGAGGTTCCTGCACGAGCATGGCATAAAGCAGCAATATTCATGCAGTCATACCCCACAGCAAAATGGAATTGTAAAAAGGAAAAACAGGCATATTGGAGAGGTATCTAGGGCCATGCTAAATGAGAAAGATCTACTAGATTATTATTGGGCTGAAGCAGTTGCTACAACAGTTTACATAATGAACAGGACTCCCACTACAGCAATACATGGCATGACGCCAGAGGAGATGTATACTGCTAGGAAACCAGACATTTCTCATTTGAAAATTTTTTGTTGCATTGCCTATGTTCATGTCCCAGATGAGTTGAGGTCCAAGTTGGACCCAACTTGGACCCAAAAGCTGAGAAGTGCATCGTTATTGGTTATTCTCTGCAGCAGAAAGGGTATAGATGCTATAACCCTTCTTCTCGTAAGTTTACAGTGAGCAGAGATGTTGTTTTTGATGAGATGAGCAGCTGGTATAAACCAGTAGATGTGATGATTGATGTAGCTGCACAAAATGGTAATGCTGCACAGAATTCAATGCAGTAGTCACAAAATATCAGTGGACCTATAGTGTCCTCTAGCAGTGGTTCACATACTTCACCATGGACAGGCAGATTGAGATCAGGAGAATCTGCTCAAAGCAATGTAGATAGTGGTACGTAGGTATCACGAAAAGGAAAAGAGAAGGTAGATCAGCCCATGTTTGATGTGAATGCAGGTCACTCTTATGTGGATGGTGAATCCAGTGGCTCAGAACAGAGCATTGATGATGAGTTAGGTATTCCTTCTGTTGTTACACCTGGAGTAAGGAAGACCAAGGATGTTTTGAGAACACCTGGAAGTGATCCTATTTTGTGCAGGTCTACCAGAGCTAGGTATCCTGTGGATAGGCTGAAATATGATGGATTTACAGCCATTCACTATGCCTATATGGTCAAAGTGATACAGGAACCAGAATGTGGGGGTTAAAGGTCACTGTGCCTTAACCCCAGTTATGTACAATACTCAAACACATATATAAATGAATGAAAAAGAAGATTAGGGTGGTTCTGCACCCACCAAAAATTGTGTGGCTCTCTGTCTCTCTCTCTCCTTCTTCCATTCTTGCTTCCGTTGAGAGCACTCTCAACTGGTATCAGAGCTTGGGTGATCTAGCTGAGCATGCGTGAATGCTTGAAGCTCAGCAGCTCTGTGGGAGGAAGGAGAAGCTTTGTGGGAAGCTTTGTGGGTGACTTTACTTGCATCCGAGTGTGTAGAGACCTTGGAGGAACCTTTGGAAAAGTCACTTTGGCTTTACGAAGTGGTTTTGAGAGCCTGTTAAGAGCTTTCAAAGAAAAAGTCGTTTTTTGAGCTTTTCCCTGTTCCGTTCGATGACAGAGACTCTATATTGACTTGTAGAGGCAACTATTGCTTGCTTTTGGTGTCCACATTACTTCAAGAGCTTGGAAACACCTTCATTCTTGAATCTGAGATCATTTCAGTGGAATTCTGACTCACTGTGTCAATTCCTGCGTTTTTTGCCCGGGTGTTGGAACTCAAGTTTGGAGCAACCATTTACAGATCTGTCAGTTCCGGTGGACTCAGGAGGTCCTAAAACTTCTATGTTGCTCATCATTCGCACTCCGGTGGAGTTTTTAGATAGCTCTGTTTCCAAAAACGTTTTTCAGTCCGTGTGTTGGACCCAGTGATTGAGACCACGGTTTCCAAAACCGTCTGTCCCATTGCGTTCCGGACGCCCAAAAACCCCTACCTATCAGTTCTTGCGTGATTCGGTGGAGGATTTTCAGAGTTATAAATCTCTGTGTATTCTATTTCGTCTCTCTGTTATGCATTTTTCATGCTAAGGTTTTGAAACCTTAGATTTATGCCACATGGCAGTGGATAAAAGTTGACTCCCATTTCTCATTCATCGGTTGGGATTTTGGAGTTCTGGCAGAAGAGAGATATTTGCAGATTTTCTTGCTGAGTCCGATTATGCAATGGCGCCCATGTTTTGAAGCATCTCAGGTTCTATTTTCAGTAGCGCTCATTACCATGGGACTATGATTTCTTGAGCATACCTTATGCAGATCACTCTGGTTGCATTTTGAGCAATGTGCGCTCATTTGTGGTATGCATTGGGTTGCAGTGGATGATTTATAGGCCATTTGGATGCATTGCGGTCCTTGTTGGATGCGCTGATAGGCCCAAATTGCCTTGTGGGATGCTATTTTTATGGACGCTTTGCACATGGATGCTATTTGAAGCTGAGGGACAGCTTTGAAACATTGCAGGTGATGCACTGATAGTGCTATGCTCTCTTGGATGAGACATTATTGATGCATATGCCAGTGGACAGTGTTTATGCTTGAGTCATTTGGCACTTATTGGCATTTTCTTTTGGGCCAGATTTGCTCATATGGATGCATAGTATATGGACATGAGTCAAATGCATCTTTTGATGCTTTGAGCTTTGAGTTTTGGTGATATTTCACTCTATTGTGGCATACACATTTGGGTGCACTTGGTATTTGTTGTGATTCTCTCTTGCAGGCACTAGCATTTGGGATTTTGCTTTATTTGCATCATGGCATCCTCTTCCATGCCTGAAAAGGAGTTTTTCAGCATTAAAAAGTTTGATGGGACAAACTTTTCTTTGTGGAAAGAACAAATAAGGGATGTGCTTATTCAAAAGAAGCAGATTAAACCCTTGGCAGGGATTGAAGCTAAGCCTGCGGATATGTCTGAGGATGATTGGAATGAGTTGGATGCATTAGCAAAGTCTACTATTAGACTTCATCTTGCAGAGTCAGTTTATTTCACAGTAGTAAATGAGCAGACTACGGAAGATTTGTGGAAGAAACTGTGTGCCACTTATGAGAAGGAAACTGCCTCTAATAAAGTTTACCTCATGAAGAGGTTGTTTGAGCTGCAGATGAAGGAAGGGGTCTCCATTGCTTCTCATTTGAATGAATTCAATATTATTTTCAGCCAGCTTCAGGCTCAGAAAATGAATTTTGATGCGGAGACTAAGGCAATATTTCTCTTATGTTCATTGCCATCCTCATGGGATACCTTCCGTACAGCTGTCAGTAACTCTGCACCTGGTGGAGTACTGAAATTTGATGATGTTGTGGGTAGCTTGTTGGCCGAGGAGATTAGACGGAAGTCTATGGATGGCAACAAGCAGGATGCAGCCTTAAATGTGCAAAGGGGCAAATCACAGTTCAGGGGGAAGTCCCAAGAAAGAGGGAAGTCTCATAGCAAATCCAGGGCACGAAACATTGAGTGTTACCACTGTGGCAAGAAGGGCCATATGAAAAAGGATTGCTACAAGCTGAAAAGAGAGCAAAAGGATAAGAAAAAGAATGCAAATTGGGGTGCAAATCAAAAGGAAGAGAGTCCAAGGGAGGACAAAGGAAAAGTGAAGATCGAGGAGATCAATGCAGTCACACATGATAGTGACAATGATGTTCTCTTCATGTCTACTTTATCTGCAGAGTTGCTTACCACTTCAGATGATGCATATTCCCAAGATTGGATTTTGGATTCTGGTGCTTCATTTCATGTTACTCCCCATAGGGAATGGTTCTCCACTTATGATAGTGGAAAGACAGGTTGTGTGCATCTTGGAAATGACTATGCATGTGACATAGTGGGAGCAGGTGACATAAAGTTTTCTTTTGCAAATGGGTCTGCATTTGTTTTGAAACATGTGAGACATGTGCCTAAGCTGACCAAGAGTCTTATTTCAGTGGGTCAGCTAGATGATGCTGGTTTTCACACCACTTTTGGCTTTCAGAGTTGGAAAATTCAGAAGGGCTCTATGCTTTTGGCTAGGGGTGCCAAGTGTGGGACTTTGTATCCCTTACATGTATCAGGGGTATTTGATCATGTTGTTGCAATAACCGAGCAGCCAAGCACTTCTTTGTGGCATTGCAGGTTGGGGCACATGAGCCAGAATGGAATGAAACTCTTATGCCATTTGGGTTATGTACCGCATTTGAGTTTCTCTGATTTTGAATTTTGTGAGCACTGTCTCTATGGGAAGCAGACTAAATCAGCCC
This sequence comes from Dipteris shenzhenensis, assembly GCF_047967505.1. Lineage (NCBI taxonomy): Eukaryota > Viridiplantae > Streptophyta > Polypodiopsida > Gleicheniales > Dipteridaceae > Dipteris > Dipteris shenzhenensis. Next base: position 46,698,793 of record NC_141612.1, read on the forward strand.
ATAAAAGAAAAGGAAAGAAAGAGTTTGAAATGCTTGATTTGGTGCATTCAGACGTATGTGGTCCCATGCCTACACGGTCATTAGGCGGGGCTGAATACTATGTGACATTCATTGATGATGCAACTAGGAAAGTGTGGGCTTATGCTATAGCTCAGAAGAGTGATGTGTTCCAGGTATTTCAGAAATGGCTGGCCTTGGTTGAGAATCAGTCAGGTAGAACGCTTAAATGCCTACGGTCTGATAATGGTGGAGAGTATCTCTCTCTTGACTTTCAGCATTTCTGTGATACACGTGGGATTAAGAGGGAGCTCACATCCCCTCATACTCCAGAGCAAAATCCAGTTGCAGAAAAGATGAATCGTACCATTCAAGAAAGGTTGCAATGCATGCTTTCCAATGTAAGTCTTTCTGGTGGTTTTTGGGCTGAGGCAATGAAGACTGTAGTGCATGTGATCAATAGATCACCTAGTAAGAGTTTGGATGGTGGTATTCCTGAAGAGGCATGGAGTGGCAAGAAGCCCTCTTACTCTCATTTGCGTATATTTGGGTGTGATGCATATGCACATGTGCCAAAAGAGCTTCGAAAGAAGCTAGATCCTAAGTCTAGGAAATGCATCTTTCTAGGTTATGGTGAAAGTGGAGAGATGGGCTATCGTCTCTGGGATCCAGAAGCAAAGAAGATCATACGCAGCCATGATGTGGTCTTCAATGAGAAGAAGATGCATAAGGCACCCATGAGGGATGTGGAAATGAGGAGAATCACTTTCCAGGATGTGAATCCACCTGCATATGTTGATAGACAGCAAGCTGTCCATGCACCAAATGTGCAAGAAATGGTACAACCAAGTACTCCCACAGGTATACAATCAAGGGTAGATGATGGATCATCTATTGGTGGAAATGATGAGCCAAATGTGGCTGATATGCAAGTGGGATAGCAAGCTGAAATGCCATTGAGAAGATCATCTAGAGTGTCTAGACCGCCTGATAGGTTTGTTCCAGGGGTAGACTATGTGATGCTTACTGATTGCGGGGAGCCTTCTTGCTACAGAGAGGCTATGATGCGTGAGGATCAACGCAAGTGGGAGTATGCTATGCAATCCGAGATGAGTTCACTTATGAAGAATAAGACTTGGGACTTGGTTTCTTTGCCACATGGAAAGAAAGCATTGCCATGTAAATGGGTCTACAAAATGAAGGTCACAGGTGATGATGTGCCTAGGTACAAGGCCCGTTTGGTTGCTAAAGGGTTCAAGCAAGAGAAGGGTGTGGACTTTGATGAGATATTCTCTCCGGTTGTGAAGATGACCACACTTAGATGCATGCTTGGACTAGTGGCAGTAGAGGATATGGAGCTTATGCAAATGGATGTCAAGACAACTTTCTTGCATGGGGATTTGCATGAGGACATCTACATGGTGCAGCCGGAAGGCTTTGAAGAAAAGGGCAAAGAGCATTTAGTTTGCAAGCTGAAAAAGAGTCTCTATGGTCTTAAGTAAGCACCTAGAGAATGGTATCAGAAGTTTGATGCTTTCATTCGGTCCCAGGGTTTTAGAAGGAGTGAAATTGATCACTGCCTCTACACTAAAAGGGCTAAGGATAATAGCCTGATAATCTTGGCACTATATGTGGATGATATGCTATTGGCTAGCAAGAATACTTATGAGCTAGATGCATTAAAGGCGAAGTTGCATGAGGCCTTTGATATGAAGGATTTGGGACTTGCAGGTCATATTCTTGGTATGCGCATCACGCGTGATCGGAGTAGGAAACTCCTTTGGCTTTCACAAAAAGAGTATGTTACAAAAGTATTACAGCGTTTCAATATGGAGGGGGGGAAGGCAGTGAGTACTCCATTGCCTCCATATGTGAAACTGAGTCATACAGATAGTCCCAAATCAGATGAGGAGAGGGCCATGATGGCCAAGGTTCCTTATGCATCAGCAGTTGGGAGTCTTATGTATGCTATGATAGCTACTAGACCAGACATTGCATTTGCAGTGGGAGTTGTTAGCCGGTATATGGCTAATCCAGGAAAGAGGCATTGGGAGGCAGTTAAGTGCATCATGAGGTACATGAAGGGTACCAAGGAGATGTGCATTTGCTTTGGTAAAGGTGACATGCGTGTACTTGGGTACACAGATTCAGACTATGCAGGGCATGTGGATAGTAGGAGATCCACTTCTGGTTATGTGTTCACCTTTGCAGGTGGTGCAGTGTCGTGGATGTCTCGTGCACAGAAGTGCGTGGCTTTGTCTACCACAGAGGCTGAGTATGTTGCAGCCACAGAGGGTTGCAAGGAGGCTATATGGCTTGATCGGCTAGTGGGAGATTTGGGGATTCATACAGGTGTACCGACATTGCATAGTGATTCCATGAGTGCTATTCAGCTAGCACAGAATCCAGTCTTTCATGCAAAGACCAAACACATTGAGGTCAGGTACCATTTCATCAGGGAGGTACTTGAGGACAAGCGCATAGAGCTTGTCAAGGTTCATATAGATGATAACCTTGCAGATATGCTGACGAAGAGTCTACCTAGTCAGCAGTTTGAGTATTGTCGTGTATTGATGGGCATTGGATAGTATGCTCATTGGTTGTTCTCCCTTAAAGGCACATTGTCCTTTAAGTGGGAGGTTGTGGGGGTTAAAGGTCACTGTGCCTTAACCCCAGTTATGTACAATACTCAAACACATATATAAATGAATGAAAAAGAAGATTAGGGTGGTTCTGCACCCACCAAAACTTGTGTGGCTCTCTGTCTCTCTCTCTCCTTCTTCCATTCTTGCTTCCGTTGAGAGCACTCTCACAGAACCCACTTGTTTTGAGTAAGCCATGGGAAATGAAAAATGGGAGAAAGCCATGGATGAAGAAATGGATGCCTTGGAAGCCAATGCTACATGGGAATTGGTGCCTTTGCCTAAAAACAAAATGCAATTGGCTGTAAGTGGGTTTATAAGATCAAGCACAATGCAGATGGTTCTGTGAATAGATACAAGGCAAGATTAGTTGTCAAGGGGTATGCACAGACATATGGCATTGATTATGAAGAAACATTCAATCCGGTTGCAAGGATGGCAACTGTAAGAGCAATCATTGTTATGGCTGCATCAAAGGGATGGTCTTTACATCAGATGGATGTAAAGAATGCCTTCTTGCATGGTGATTTGCAAGAAGAGGTATTTATGGAGCAGCCAGCAGGTTATGTTCATGCTATTCATCCTGAGTTTGTTTGTAGGTTGAAGAAAGCCTTGTATGGCTTGAAGCAAGCACCTAGAGCATGGTCTGACAAGATAGGACAATATCTTGTCACTATTGGCTTTCAAATTTCCAAGGCAAATTTCTCACTCTATGTGAGAAAAACAGAGAAAGGGATTATGCTACTTGTCATTTATGTTGATGATTTGATCATCACAGGTGATAGTGATGAAGATATCCTTCATGTGAAAATGATATTGAAGTAGAATTTTGAGATGAAGGATTTGGGAGAGCTACGTTATTTCTTGGGCATTGAGGTGATTAGATCACCAAGTGGGATACAGCTCTTGCAGAGGCAGTATGGATTGGACATGCTGTCCAAATATGGGATGACAGGCTATAAGCCTATTTCAGTTCCTTTGGAGCAGAATGTGAAGCTAAGCACAGATGCAGGTGAGCTTTTAGAAGACCCTACTATGTACAGACGCATAGTAGGAAGTTTGATTTATATGACTATTACCAGGCCAAATTTAAGCTATGTTGTTGGATTGGTAAGTTAGTTTATGCAGGCTCCAAGGAAACCGCATTTGGATGCAGCTAGACGCATACTCAGGTATGTGAAGTCCACATTGCAGTATGGACTATTTTATGAGGCTGGGGCTTAGATACAGTTGCATGAATACACTGATGCTGATTGGGCTGGTAGTATTTCTGATAGACGATCTACCAGTGGATATGTGTTCTCTTTTGGGAGTGCTGCAGTCACTTGGAGCAGCAAGAAATAGCCTACAATTGCCTTATCGAGCACAGAGGCTGAGTACAGGGGTGCAGCAATGGCTGCATGTGAGGTAGCTTGGTTGCATAAGCTACTTTATGATATGCATCAGTCTACAGATGGGCCAGTTGTCATTTATTGTGACAATATGAGCAGTATACACTTGGCAAATAACCCAGTCTATCATGCTAGAACAAAGCACATTGAGGTGCATTATCACTATGTGCGGGAGAAGGTTTTACTAGGTCTTATTGATCTAGTTTATGTCAGCACAGAGGATCAAGTAGCTGACATATTCACGAAGGCATTGGGCATAGAGAAGCTGCGCAAGTTCAGAGACCTGCTTGCTGTGCAAGGATTAGGATTGAGCTCAAGGGGGAGTGTTGAGATATCGAGCTCCACTCGCGATATGCTAGGGTGACCGTTGTGCATTTATGTCACCGACTTGTTAGCTACAGATGCGGTTGGTACACCGCCCACGAATAATAGCTGGATGACAGCTATCCTTATCTACTCTAGTTCGTGGCTCAGGTAGTATGCCACCTTAGTTAGTTGAGTTTGGTTTGAGACCCACATATAGGGTTCTTCTATTTCTTTGTACTAGAGTTCTTTTGGCTTTCACAACTAAGAAGAGAAAAACTATTTTCAGCCTCCACCTGTGTGTGTATTCCCCCATTGTGTGTGTGAGAAAGCCGCAAGTGACTCCTTCCCTCTCTCCCACTATCTTCACACAAGCTACAATGGGTTGCCTTCCCACAGACAAAGAGATGAGACGTGCATTCCGCATAAGAAAGAAGCCATGGTTTATTGAGATGGAGGCAATGGGAGGGACAATTGATTGGGATGAGGTGGCTGCTCGCTTGGTATAAGTCTACTCCTACTTGTAATCTCACTTTTTAAAAATTTTTATTCTTTAAGTTTCAATCTAATTTCCAATTAATATGGTTTCACTAGTTGTATATACTTCGGCATGTACATGCTTTTGTCTCTCGGCTCGTTTGAGCGATTTTGTATCACCCATTTCACAAGGGCAATTTTGTAACAAACAAGGTTTGAGAATTTTATCTCGCATGCATGCTTGTAAACATTCTTTTGTAATGCAAAAAAAAAAAGCATTAGTGGGGTAAAACATGGCTTGCTTTGGCTCTGTTTATCCCCACTAATGTTTTTTTAAAGTTAAGGGTCACTATATAGTGACGCTTTACCAGTGTCGCTATATAGCGACCTTTACCAGATTCGCTATATAGTGACGCTTATATAGCAATGTAAATAATGATTTTTATGCTCGTTTTAAAAATATATATATTGTAAAAAACGTCGGTATTTCCATCGAAAAATGGCCTATGCCTTGTAGTGATAAATTGACATGCCTTTCGATAGACTTGCAGTCGAGCAGATTCTTGTGTTACTATCTCCCTTTTTGAGATAGGTTCTTGTGCAACTACTCAAGAGGAGGTAGATGAACTCCCTTTTGTATGATCCTCTTGCATTGGTTCTTTTCCCTTATCCTTGCAAGTAGTCTCTTGCTGTTCTTGGCATATCTGCATAGTAGGTTCTTGTGTGACTACTATTGGTGCATCTGCACTTGTTGATGATTTTGTATTGCTACCACTAGTGCATCTGCACTCGTTGATGCTTTTGTATTGATAGATTTGGGGCTCTACTCCTGCTTTTGTGATGGAGATGGTCGACATTCAGGCTTAGGTTGAAGGATGCATGGGCCATTGATTGCTCTGGTGAGGCTTGGGTACCCATATATAAGAGTTGCCAAGGTAATGTCCCTGGTCCTCGAGTAGTCTTGTGGGAACCCATTAGTAATGTACCTTGCTTGTTGGATGGCATCATCTTCTTATTTGATGTTGTGGTTTTCTGTTTACATGAGGGGGTGGCTGGTGATCGTGAGACTTGATGTTTAGAGGAGGGGGTGGCTTCATATGTTGAGGCCTCTTTGGAATCCAAAAATATGATTCACCCTCAAAGTATCCTTGAGGCTTCAATAGATCCTTTTGGACCCATACTTGCTTGGTTTCTCTTCTTCTTTGTTTTCTTTGTTGGTGAGGTGCTTGCTGAGGTTGAGAAGCGAAAGTGGATGTTGATGTTGGTGCTTGAATGTTGGGCTGGTTGTTAGTTCTTAGCACAACTACAAAAAACTTGCAAGGCACAATGTAATTGTCCAAGGAAACATTCAACATTAAAGAACCAATAACCTTAATAGAGGTACCCTCTAAGGATTAAATTTTAGAATCACATACTTCAAGGTGTACGTGGATAAGATGCTTTCATGTCTTCCAGGAGATGAGGTTTTTGCTTTCTCATGAATTTGCCATGGCTTGTATTCAGCGTGTTGCACCTGCTAATGTTATCTCTACCCAAATTTGAGATGGAGTCATATCTATCTCATTAGGATCAAGGGAATTGTCAATTCCTAATTCAATTTGATTAGGTATTACCGATCTTATGGTGTAAAAAGTTATAATGGAGTTAAATTGTCATCATCAAGGTGCATCATTTGAGTGCCCTCAGCAGTTGGTATATCTATTGCTGCCAATGTATGCATGCAATCAAGTGATTCTTCTAGTTTTGGTAAATGAGCACACCAAGGTCCATCAAGACTCTTTTCATTGCCCTCTTTCTCATATTTTTTTAACCATGTTTACTAGATCATACCTATTGGTGGTATCCAATTCGACTACAAATAGATTTCTGGACCTAGAGTGAGCCTTTTATGTTTGGAGATCAACCCTTACGACTTGCTGATCTTTCATTAGATAAATGTTGTTCAAGCACCAATCATGGATCAATCTTGCCATATGCAAGAAAGGTCTCCCTAGGATAGCCTCATACCCAGGTTTGTTTTGGAAATCCATTACAATAAGGCGCACCCGATATGTGAGACCAAAGGTTTTGATTTTAACATCCTTGAGTACTCCTATGGGATGAGCCATGCCTCCATCAACTAATTTAACTACCTTAATGGATTTCCAAAACAAACCTGGGTATGAGGCTATCCTAGGGAGACCTTTCTTGCATATGGCAAGATTGATCCATTACAATAAGGTGCACCCGATATGTGAGACCAAAGGTTTTGATTTTAACATCCTTGAGTACTCCTATGGGATGAGCCATGCCTCCATCAACTAATTTAACTACCAAGGAAGTACTCTCTTGGTCAAGACTTCCCCACTTTTCCCAGCATTATTTCATGATAATTCTAACAATTGCTCCTCCATCTAAGATTTCCATAGCTTTTTGATCATGGAAGGAGATAGGTGACACTGCATTCGTGTCATCACTCTCAAAGTATTGGCCTAGTTTATTGAATGCCACCCTTGGAAGTTCTTGAGCTTGATTGGGAGATTCAATATTCTCAGGGTTACTGGATTATAGTGTTACTATTTACCCATTCATCCAATTTGAGAGGTCTTTGCATAGAGTAGTATTACCCCGTAATATAGTCACAATGGCATCTTGATCTTAGTGGACAAGAATGAGGCTAATGCTGCGATGTCTCGAGGATCAGTGAAAGGTCCCATGCCTATTGATTTTGACTCTTCTAAGCCATATACGGACATGTTGTCATCCTCCTTTAGTTGTTGCAAGGCGGGTTCTTCTTCAAACATCTGTTTCATTAGGGTGGATCCCTCAGTTGAAGGGAATCACACACCTTCTCCATCTACCCTTTAAGGTATTTGCAAGGATTTTGAGGCTCGAGTGTTTATCTCATGTCTTGGATGAATTGTATCAGCACTCTTGCTTGCTTTGATCCTTTGCTCACATTCCTCTTGGCACTTGCATACCAATTTATGTGCCTTAGTGAGACCTTTTTTCCCCACCCATGCATTGGAATATTCACTATGACCCTTAGGTGTTGTGGCTTGGCCATGCATTTAAACCACTATCGTTGCCTCATTTGCCTCATGCGGTTGCTTGTTGATGATATCATTTGAAACGGTACCACCAGAGGAGGAGGATGTTGCTAGGGAGGCTGTGTCTTCATCTGACTCATCTTGGATGATGACTTTATGTTGTCCCTTCCCAATATTTGTTGAACCTTTGATGCTTTCTTGTGCTAATTCAATTGCCTCTCTAGGATTTGACGTGCTAGCTTTATCCCTTTTGGCTTGTTTGTGAAGCTCTTTATTAAGGGATTTAGCTTGCAACCTCATGATTACATTCAAGGATATTGATGAAACTTGTTCTCTATCAATGCTTAGCAAGTTAAGGATTGTGTACTTAGATGGCCTTCTCATCGAGCAATCCTTAAAAAGATGGTCCACACCACACCCAGTGCACAATGCGATGGTGTATTAGATGTTGGTGCACATGTGATTGGCTACTTATATTGCCCCTTATATGGACACTCATTGGCTAGGTGTGGCCCTTAACACATATGGAATTGAATGGATTGTGTCTTGGTCAAGTCCATATATCCCAGTTTTTAAGGAATTAGTGTATCTGGTAGACCAGAATGTATTGGTCACCTTGTGTAATGCTAGACCGATTTGCATTATCACCATTTTGGGGATAGTTGTGTCAATTGAAGATAGGTTTGGGGTCTCCCTAATCACTTGGTAGCTCTTCCACCAATACTTGATTCAGGGGAGTAATTTGTGGAGATGGTAATTGGCTCCCAGTACTGGCTAGGGTAATGGAATATTTTGAGCCCTACATTTCCCTTGATTGGCTAATGTGGCTCCTTGTATTGCCCATTGTGCTTGATTGGATGGATTGGGTGGTGCATACAATGGTAGATGCGGCCTTTGTTGATACATGGGTTGAGGAATCACCCTAGGATAATGACATTTGGATGTGTTAAGATTTCCTCAACGAACTTAATAGGCATAATAGAATGTTGGCCTAGCTCTAAGATGAGGACATTCCTTAGTAGGATGATTTCCATTGCATACCCCACACCATATGTTATTTCTTCATGGAAATAGATGGGGGTTTCTAGGGGCATATTTGGGTGCTTCTATCTTTCATCGTTGGCTCAACTTGTTTAATAGATATGTGGCCGACTCTTCCATGTTGAGCACCTTGGGCGTCATGCTTGCATCCCGGGGGGTCCACTAGGGTTTATCATATGGTACCACATGAGTGTAAGGGAGGGGGTTATATAATGGAAGGAAGGTACATTTTATAAGGTAAGGTCCTGTAAATAGGGAATAGATAAGGGAAATTTTCATATATTTATTACACGCAGGTGACGTCTCCTTATTACTACTAGTGAATCCCATGGCTTGCATCCTTAGTTGCCTCTCAAGTTGAAGCCTGTGCTATTTGGAGGAACCTAAGGATTTATCATTTTGGGTCTTCTCCCTCGTGTTATCCCCTAAGCATATCGCCGTCTTGCTGCATAGCTCAAACGATGTGGGATTCATAGTAGCAAATAGATGATCATGCAGCTTAGCATCTCGTAGCCCTATGAGGAAGTGTGGGAGAAGTTGCACATCACTCATTTTCTCATGGGGTTCACATCACAAGTTAAGACGTTTAATCCTAGCAATATAGTTTCTTAAGGACTCATTGTCCTTTTGCTTCACCTCATAAAGCTGGTTAATTGGGTTCTACTTGGGACCATTGGGGGCAAACCCACAATGAAGAATTTATGAAAAGTGTCCCAATTCCTTTTATCCTTAGGGTTTAAGGCTTTAAACCATTGTCCAGCCTTACCATCAAGACTCAAGATAAAAGCATTGACCTTTTCTAGGTCCACGATATCACCAAAGGTCTCACAGATTTGTTCAAGTCTATCAACATGGGAGTTGATGCCCCAATTCTAGGTTGAGTTGACTTTGACACAGGGTTAAGGGGTAGCAGAGCTAAGGCAACAACCCATGGGGATAGGTCTCTGGTGATGAACCATGAGGATAACAAGGTGGTAGAATAGAGTTAAGACAACAATCAACGGGATAGAGTTAAGCAATGAGTCAATGCATGCTTGAATTGAGGTATAGAGCTATGGCGACGACCCATCAGGATAGTGCTATGGCAATGACCCATGGGGATAGAGCTAAGGCAATGACCGGCATGATAGTAGGTCGGTGGGATAGAGTTAAGGTAATGATCGGTAGAATAGAGCTAAAGCAATGACCCATGGGGATAGATATAAGGCAACGACTGACGGGATAGCCTTATGGCACTGGGTCAACATATGTTTGACCAATGGGATAGCTGACTGTCAGTAATTAATTAGGGTGGTGGGTTAGGTACTGGCATGTGTCAGGTTGTGGGGATAGGGCTAAGCCGATGGGTCAACACAAGTTTTGTGAATAGTGGGAGAGAGGGAAGGAGTCTCACTTGCGGCTTTCTCACATACACAATGGGGGAATACACACAAAGGTGGAGGTTGAAAACAGTTTTCCTCTTCTTAGTTGTGAAAGCCAAAAGAACTCTTGTACAAAGAAATAGAAGAACCCTATATGTGGGTCTCAAACCAAACTCAGCTAACTAAGGTGGCATACTAACTGAGCCATGAACTAGAGTACATAAGGATAGCTATCATCCAACTATTATTCATGGGTGGTGTACCAACCACATCTGCAGCTAACAAGTCGGTGACATAAATGCACAACGGTCACCCTGGCATATCATGAGTGGAGCTCGATATCTCAACACTCCCCCTCGAGCTCAATCCCAATTCCTGCACACCAAGCAGGTCTCTGAACTTGTGTAGCTTCTCAACTCATCTGGCACATGAACATAGGCAATGCAACCAAAAATTTTCAAATGAGAAATATCTGGTTTCCTACCAGTATACAGCTCCTCTGGCATCATGCCATGTATTGTTGCAGTGGGAGTCCTGTTCATTATGTAAACTGCTGTGGCAATTGCTTCAGCCCAATAAAGCCCAATAATAATCTGGTAGGTCTTTTTCATCTAGCATGGCCCGAGATACCTCTCCAATATGCCTGTTTTTCCTTTCTACAAATCCATTTTGCTGTGGGGTATGACTGCATGAATATTGCTACTTTATGCCATGCTCCTACAAGAACCTTGCAAACTCATTTGAGAGGTACTCTCCCCTTCCATCTGACCTTAGGCATTTTATTTGTAGGCCTGTTTCTTTTTCAACCATAGCTTTAAAAGCTTTGAAATGCCCAAACACTTCACTTTTCTTTTTCATAAAATGCACCCAAACTTTTCTGCTGTAGTCATCAATAAAAGTGACAAAATAATGACAGCCTCCAATAGATGCAGCTTTAGTAGTCCACACATCAAAGTGGATTAATTCCAATGGCTTCTTACTCTCTTGAACATGTTAGGAAATGGTTTCCTTGCCTATTTTCCAAATTGATAGGCTTCATATACCTTATGCATTTCTGCAACCTTGAATTAGGCAATCCTGTAACAATGTTTTGGGCCTGCATTGATTTAAGTCACTGTACATTAACATGACCAATGCATTTATGCCAGATATCAATATCTGCAACTACAACGGTCCCATGTGCAAACATTGCTACACTCAATTCAGGCATGTCCGCATCCAATGTAAACATCCTGCCCTTCTTCTTTCCTTTTGCTATCAAGTGACTGTTATTTTTCATATCCTCAACAAAGCATCCATGAAGATTAAATCTAACATGCAAGCCTTGCTCAACCATTTGACAAAGAGAAACCAGGTTCTTGGTGATATTCGGGACATTAAATACATCAAACAGGTATTTCTTTTTCCAATCCTGCATAGACAAAGGAATTTTACCAATCTGCACAATAGGATGTGCAGTATCATCATCAGTCTCCATAAATTCTGGTCTTTCCATTTTCCTTACATCCTACATCCATTCTGCATGACCTGTCATGTGGTTTGATGCACCTGAGTCAACATACCACACATCTTTACTTTCTTCTGCACTTGTCACAGAATTGGTCATGTGCTGCACCATAAACAAATGCTCATTCTTGTCATCACCCTGTCTACTAGAGGATGCATAATTGCCTTACTACAATTTTCCATTCATAATGTCATTCTACTTTTTGTAGCATTCTTTAGCCATATGACCCATTTTACCACAATAGTAGCATCCAACATTGGTGTTTGCATTTTGGCCTCTCTGCCATCCACCACGACCTCTTTGGCTCCCCCTGCCTCTAGGGTTACCACGTCCTCCTCCAAAGGATTGGTTTTTTTAAGTTTGCTGCATATTCTAATTTCTACCATGGCCTCCAGATCGGCCTTCTCTACCTCTGCCTCTACCTCTTCCAGCATTTGAGTAGAAGACAGTTTCTTTTGAAGTTCCTTCTGAAGAAGATGCACCACCATTTCTCTGCTCTTCAAAAATTAGAAGAGCAAACAACTCCTCAAAATCAGGAAATTTTTCACAGACGGCAATGGATGTCTAGAACTGTGTATAATCCTTTTTTAGACCATTCAAGGTCACAGAAACTAGATCATCATCTTCCATTAGCGACCCAATGGAAGCAAGTGCATCTGCAATTTTCTTCACCTTCATGTGGTAGTCATTGATGCTCATATTTTCTCTCTGCACATTGTGCAACTCCTGCTTGAGCTGCATTTTTTTGGCTTGCATATTTGTGCTATACATTTTTGCCAAAGTATCCCATGCCTCCTTTGGCATACTTGCATCCTGAATATGCACAATCATAGAATCTGAAATACTGATAGACAGCTAGTACATAACTTTTCTAGCTCTCTCATGCCATCCTTTATATGCCTGCATTTCCTTTTGATTGGGAACATTAGGAAGAACTGGTTCTTCTTCATTTCCTGTAATGAACTCCCAATAGCCTTTTCCCATAAGGAAATTCGTCATTCTAAACTTCCATGCTTGGAAGTTGTTCTTGTCAAGCTTTTTAGTGACAATCTGTGAAAGAGAATCAGACGCCATTATAGAACACTGCAAAATATTCTGTCACTACAAAAAACACAGCTTCTACCTCACACGAGCAAATCTGCAAAACTGGCGAAGGTGGTATTTGACCACACAGTCACTTCCTAGTGACGATTTTGCATCAACAGGCAATAAGGATGATTCTATAACTCCCAGTATCTCTGTGCACAGACATATGATGCAATTTCTATGGCAACTTTCCACTGACTTGTAGAGCAGTGGTCGCACAGCAAAAACAGGGCCTTTTTCTTAGTGCTTGCGGAGAAGTTCTGCCTCCAAAACGGGCCTCGAAATGGCCCCGAAATGGCCTCGCCACACCGCGAAGGGCATCTCAATCTGAGACAATGCACTCTTGCACTTTCCGATTGTGCTACCTGTAGAGATTTGCTCCCAAACTCGAAAAAGGAAAGCAACACTGGTCCTCTTACCAGGACACCGCAAACTTGGTTTGTTTTCTTGAGCTCCTTACCACGAACCAGGCTCTGATACCATGTGAAGATAGTGGGAGAGAGGGAAGGAGTCTCACTTGTAGCTTTCTCACATACACAATGGAGGAATGCACACAAAGGTGGAGGCTGAACAAAGTTTTCCTCTTCTTAGTTGTGAAAGCCAAAAGAACTCTTGTACAAAGAAATAGAAGAACCCTATATGTGGGTCTCAAACCAAACTCATCTAACTAAGGTGGCATACTAACTGAGCCATGAACTACAGTACATAAGGATGGCTGTCATCTAGCTATTATTCATGGGCGGTGTACCAATTGCATCTGTAGCTAACAAGTCGGTGACATAAATGCACAACGGTCACCCTGGCATATCATGAGTGGAGCTCGATATCTCAATGAGTTTGACTAATGGGATAGCACAAAGGTGATGACCCATGGGGATATGAACACGCAGTGTCGGTGACTCGTTTTTGATGATTCTTGATAGTTTTGGAGTTTTTGTTGAAGGCTTTTTGTGATGGGGGGATGCTAAACTATCTAGTCTACCTACACAATGAAAAAAATAAATAAAGAAAAACAACATGTGAATGCAAAATGAGAGATTTCTTAAAGAGGTGATTGTCAACACTCAAAACCACTTCGATTTCCAGCATGATTAATCATGCTTGGTTGTTTTTTGTGAGTTTTGACACCATATACTCCTTAGCAATATTCCAAACTATCTTCCTACTAACTCAAAACACTAAAAAACATAAAAAGAAAGCCTCCAATGATCCAAAATGCTTTCCAATAGAAAATGACAGCTTCTTTTTTTTTCCATCCAAACACACACTTCTTCACTCTTTCCTCTCCTACAAGTCCACTAGCAAAGCACTAAGCTAAGTTTGAAACAATGAGCAATAAGTAGATGACAAGAGAAGGCAAGTGAAATGCAAAAGCATACTTTGAACTCCCTGAAAACGGTGCTAAAGATGTGTAGTCTCAACGATGATTCGTGTCATGGGGATCTTGAAGGAATGCCGATGGAGCCTTCACTCCAAGATACTCCTTGTGAGAGAAATGCAAAGCACGAGCCATCTGCATGTGTCACTCAAGTGGCTCCCGGATTGTTGCAATGTGTTCCCATGAGAGAAAGAGGGAAGGGGAGAAGGAAAAAGGGAGGGGAAAAGGGAGGGAGAAGGAGAAGGGAAGAGGAGAGAGTGAAGGGGGATAAAGTGGCAAACACAAAGGCACTACAAGGGAAACAAGAGAACACCCAAAGGCACTCTTGAAGAGAGAAGGGAGCTTGTATTCCAAACTTGTGCATACAACAATGAAGACCAAAGTCAACAACTTGGCCTTTTATACATGTCACCTTTTGAAGGAAGGGCCATATATTCCAAACTTGTGCATACGACAATGAAGACCAAAGTCAACAACTTGGCCTTTTATACATGTCACCTTTTGAAGGGAGGGCAAACCCTAATATCTTTATACCACTCTCTTTTCTCATTCTTTTACCGTACTCTTTAGCCCATCTAGCTCCAAGACACAATCTTGGCTCTATGGACTTGCCACTGTCCACATCAAATCACATCACTAACCAATGGTGGTATATTGTTAACCAATCGGTTAATAGTATAGCCAAGCACACCACCTTAAATGCCAATCCCTCGACCTAGTGGGTCAGGAACCACGAATCCCACCTTTGTTCAACCCACTATCTTTTATAATCCACCTCTAGTGCCCCTCCAATGCAACCCATCCATGGGATAGTGCCCTCCCCACTAGTGAATCCTCGTGTGCACAAACTATGCTTACTGATGAATACATGAGGATTGTAGTGCAAGAATTAGGAAGGGGGGCACATCACCAACCTTCACTGGAAGGGATTCCAACTCCCCTAGGAGTAAACCAATCACAATCTCCATACTCATCACTAAATTGCTAGGTGAAGGAGACCCAATGTCCAATGTGGAGAGATTTGAGTAGATCTATGAAACTTGTAGAAACATTGGAGACCTAGATAAGATCACTGCCCTTAGACTAATCCTCGATGGCATGGAAAATGATATGGGGATCTAAATCTTGAGGAGAAGATCAATTGGGGCATGATACAAAGATAATTCATAGTGGGGTTTGCCCCAAGTGATCCCAAATGGAGTCCTATTGATAACCAACTACACAAAGTTAAGTAGAAAGAGATTGAGTCCCTTCGTAAATACATTTCTTGGTGGATTAGGCACCTAAAATCATTGTGCATGTTGTGCTTCATCATAGGGCTATGGGACTCCAAAACCGATGATTATCTCTTTGCCATGAACCCCACATCATTCGAGCCATGCAAAAATACTGCTATACGCTTAGCTGACAATATAAAGGTGAAGGATTAGGGACATTATTCACATGTAGATTCATCAACAATGTCCCAAACCATTAAAATTGCTAGTACAGGTGAAGCCAAGGAGACAACCCTACTTGCCATGGGTGTAAACATGGAATATTTGGCTACTAACTTACTAAATTAGCTAAGCCAACAAATCAAGGAAGGATTGGCAAAAGAAAGTCCTAGAAATCCTCCCATATTTCCATGGCAAGATAATGGGTGGTGTGTGCCATAATTCCTAGAAATCCTCCCCTATTTCCAAGGCGTGGTAATGTGTGGTGCAACATCTACACGGGTGATCATCCCAACAATGAGGTTTTTCACCTTAGGGCAAGGCTAGCACTCTATTGTTCTCTATTGTCCTAAGGTCATCCCCTAGCCAATGTATCAACAAAGGCCACCCCTAACATTGCATGCACCACCAAATCCATCTAATCGAGGATAGTTGACTATATAAGGAGCCTCTCCTACAAAATAAGGGTGATATAGGGCTCAAAGTCTTCTATTGCCTCCACCCTTCTTGGTCCTTTAATCACCCCCACCACCGACCACTCCTATGAATGAAGTGATAGTCAATGAGCCACCTAGTGATTGGGAAGAGCTAGACCACACCCTCTCTGTAACTTATCAGCCTCAATATGGAAGAAGTACAAACCCATCTAGTGATATATGCTAGTATGTTATGTAGAACAAGCAATATATCCCGGTCTATCAAACAAACCCTATTTCTCACAAAAGGATGGGCATATGAGAACCTTGACTCAAAAATGCCTGATCCAATGCTATACATGTCAAGGTCCCCCTAGGGTAAGTGCATGTCTGTACAAGGTAATAGCCAATCAGCCAATGGCATAGGATAAGTGCCAAGGGCCTTATGTTCCAAAGGATTTTTTTAATAAGGATGGCCAACCCCTGCTAGCAACTACTACCACCAATTCAAGTGCACTGTTGTGCTTTGGATCTTCTCAATAAAGGTTCTCTTATGCGAAGGAGTCCTAGAATGGTCATAGACCCTAAGACCAGCATCAACTTGCTAAGCTTAGAAAAAGGCCACAAGTATCTTTGCTATCTTTAAGCATAATAGTTGCCCAGATAGAAATTTAAGCAAAGAACTCCACAAGCAAGCCAAGAGAGACAAAGTCAGTACATCCCATCCTAAGGAGGAAAAATGTATGGGTGTAGTTAAGGTAGGGAGAGGGTCTGATCGGGTGATTATTCAAAGTGGGTCTAATGAGGACACAACCACCCTATCTACCTCATCCTCTACTAGTCATACTACCTTGGTTGAGACCTTATCTACCTCATCCTCTACTAGTCATACTCCCTTGGTTGAGATCCAAGCTAGTCAGCTACTTAAAGGAAGGTATGGCACTGGGGGAGTTCTAACTAAAAGAAAGCATACAGTTCCCAAAAGTTAGGGTGAATAACCAGACCCATTCATTGAGAAACAACACCTTGCTAAGACATAGCAACTAGTGTGTGACTACCAAGAAAAATTTGAGCAATGGCTCAATGCCATCAAAGGGGCATATACTATTCATGCAAACCATCAAACACTCAACAAGGACCCTAAAAACTCTCTTATCCTTGAAAGATTGGATGAGGAAAGATCATGTGGCTCATTAGTAGGACACTTGATGCTAAGGCATAAGATGTTGCAGGAAGACCCTGCATGGCACCAATCCAAAAAAGATGACAAATTCCCTTTTATGTCTTTGAATAATCACAGTTGGTTGACCACACGCTGATTACACAACCTCAATATGTGGCTGGGCTAGCTGGAAAGAAAACCCAACCCTTTTGAGGGTTATCTCTGATTGGATGATTGGGTAGATGGTCACCCTTAAAGAAGTGACCTGAAAGAAAGTGGAACCCCCTGCTGCTGAGAAACCCAATCTCCTCAAAGTGACCATCAAGAAATTGGCTCAATACATTGAAAGTGACGATACCATGGAAATCCTTACCATCTCCTATCAAGACAAGAATACCATGGAAATTTTGGATGGGGGAGCTAGAGTGAGTATATTCACCAAACATTGCTGGACCAAGTGGTGATCACCCAAGATGGAAAGTAAAAATCTTATGGTCAAGCTAGTTGATGGAGCTACAACCTAACTAGTAGGAGTACTATGAGACATTAACGTTAAGACATTAGATCTTACCTACCAAGTGTGGTTTATAGTGATGGATTTCCATGACCAGCTATATGGCTACAATATTGTATTAGGAAGGCCTTTCATGTGCACTACAGGATTAGGTCCATGACTAGAGCTCAAATAGGATACATCCATGAAAGTGTGACTAGGTCATGAGGGTCAACCTTCAAGATTGGAAAGCCCATTTGATGTTTGGTACTTTATTCATAGCCGAGTCAGACGCCACCTAGCAGACCACTACCATGAACATGTTCTAAGCCTATTAAAAAAAGTATATAGGAGAGGATTGTGATAAACATTAGTTTGAAAAAGATGCAGGAGAGGTCTTTTGTGAACGTGTTCCATGACTATAAAGAAAAGGATGTAGGAGAGGATTGCGATGAAGATTGTTATGCTCCCTTGCTAGATCCTAAGTTCTCCTAGAATTGTATGCATATCCTAGTTCATGTCATGTTGAGCTGTAAGATCTTCTTTCAATGATGTATCGCTCTTCTCTTTGGCATAGAATGGCTTATTGAGATTATGGCCTCCCCTGATCCTTTCCTTCTCCTTATTCTTAAGTACAACATCACTTGGGATGTTACCAACTTCATTCTCATATAAGGGAGGATAGTATGGTGTGGTCTCTTGGTATAAAAGCTTCTTTTTAATGTCCCTTTCCCAGTGATGAATATCTCTATCACTTGGTTCGAAAGCAGTAGGAAGTGAAGAGGTGCATGAAGTTTATTACCCCCAACTTCATGTCACATCTTTTGATGGAGACGCCGGGTATGTTTGGTATTGGATTCATCCCACCTTACTAAATGGTCTCAAGTGTACTTGATTGCATGCTATGCCTAGTATAGGCATGTGTATTCTGATGTGATAAGGAAGATGCTTGGAAGAACTCCGTTAGGAGAGATTGCAGCCCATTTAAGAGAACTAGAAGATTGTGAAGGTGATGTTCAAGCTATTCGCACGGTCATCATGATCATATCCTTTATGTTGGCACTCTTGAATATGTTGGTGAATTGACAATGCCGGTAGTAGGCACAATGATACATTGGGGATTGTTTCATGCACTGGCAGTTTGGTGTGAAGAAGAGTTGAGTCTTTGGGTAGTTTTGAATATAAAAATGGAGTGGCGATAATCAATTCTTTCAACTTCTTTTGCTATGCAAATGATGAAGAGTACAATATCTTGAAGCTGTTATGTGCACTTCCAATTGTGAGAAGTTATACAGGTATACACAATGTTTTCATGGTGCTTAGTATACTAAGGCTCTGTGCAATCCTATTTGGATCTTGTTTGGGATATTATTTGGATCTTGGTGTTTCCTTTTTTTGTTTCATCATGTTGAAGATTCCAGTGTTTCGAGGGAACCAAGGGGAAAACCTGGAATCTTATCTTCGGGATTTTGTTTGAGGATGCCAGTTTTTTGGATGGTCCATGAAGGATCGAGCGGAGATTTTGCCTGATTTTCTTGAAGCTGTAGCCTTGAGTTGGCATGAGGCCTTGCCGGACTCTACCAAGGAGGACTGGGACTAAGTGGTGGCTACAATGAAGCAAAGATTTGGGGCAATGGAGCCGCCAAATGCTTTGATGTTGTAGTTGGACCGTTTTTATCAAGGAGAAGGTGAGATGGTCTCTGCGTTGGTAATCCGATATGAAATTTTATGCACAAACTATGAAAGGGCAGCTTTGCGAGCTATGACATCTGCATCATCGGCTCCTCAAAGTCTCTCAGGGATGGAGCACTTAAAGATGAACAAATTTGTTATGGCTTTAGAGCCTTGTCTTTGCTCAAAAGTAATGAGTAAAGATCCAACAACATACATGGAGGCACTTCACATTGTGACCAAGAAAGAAGCTTCTCTAAACATCGAATCCTCTTTTGTGTCTTCAACAGCTTCAACTTCTAAGGTGGAGGTAATGGGCACTCCTCAGGTACCAAAGTCCTCTGAGTTAGATCATAATATCTCCCAATTGATGGCAGAGTTTGCTGATTTGAAATTGCATTTGGTTAATGCACGCCAACCTAGAGCACCAAAGAGTGAGGATAGGCCTCAAGATAAGAGTGGGATCACTTGCTATGAATGTAATGAAAAAGGTCACTATCTCCCTGAGTGTCCTAGATTGAGAAAGAAAGAAGAAAGACAAGTATCCTTGTTAGAAGCTTCTTCAAGGGATGAGGAAAGAGAGGTAATGATGGCTAAAAAGGGGCATGGGAAACCAAAAGAAGAAGAAGAAAGCAAGGAAGAAGTAGATGAGGAACATTAGGAAGAGGAACAATGTAGTAAGAAAAAGGAGGCATCTAGAAGGAGAATTAGCCAATCAGACTTTCCTTTAGGACAAGGAATTGGAAACTATGTCTTGTTGTTTGACCTTAAAGAAAAGGAAGCTCATAACACCTTTGGTCAATTACTTGCTTTGTATCCAAAACTACAGAAGGAATGGGGAAAGCTAGCAAGCACAAGAGTGTCAAAGAAGAAAAGTGACATTCCTATTGTTCAAAAGGTAGATATAGATGTTGGTGATGATGTACCTATGGTTGATGTGATCATTGATGGTCAAGTGATTTCTAATGTGTACATTGATGGAGGTTCATCGATTAATGTCATGAGTGAGAAGACCATGATAGATGCTGATTTAAAATACTCTAGTACTACCTCTCCTTATCGCATCAAATTGGCTGACAACACTAGGGTAAATACCTTGGGAGTTATGAAGAATCTAGAAGTGGATGTATGTGGAATTTCTGTGCCGACTACTTTTCACGTGATCCCTACCAAGCCAGATGCACGTGCCTATCCATTGATTTGGGGAAGCTCTTGGGAAGGCACTGGCTATGCAAGGTGAAGGCTATTCAAAAGTGGGATACTGGAGAAGTGATTTTGTAGGGAAATGATAAGAAGGTGTGCTACAACATCAAAAGCCACAAAAAGGAAGTTGTTAAGGAGGAGTCTTCAACATCAGAGAGTTCAAGCTCTGACTTAACCGATGAAGAATAAGAGATAGGGTGTAGCTCCGAGGAGACCAGCTCAAAGGGTGAGGTGGAAGGAGTGGCCTTTGGTCTTTATCTTTGGGATGAGTCAGGAGGGAACAAGGTGGTGGTACAAGAAGATCCTATAGAGACACTTCATGTGGAGGATGTGGAGCACACTAAACAACAATGCAATGAAGAGCTTCTTGGTGATTCTCTATCAGGTAGTGAGAAGCTCTAGTACTTGGATATGTTAGATGATTTTCCATGTCTCTTTGCAACAAGCTATTCACAGGTAGGACCGGTCTCTCTTGTGGAGCACAAAATTGAGTTGAAGCCAGAACCAAGCTAGTTCTACAACGCTTAAGGTGATTAGGAGAGATCCAAGCTGAGGCACTAAAGAAAGAGGTAACACAACTACTTGAGACGGGATTCATCTTTCCTATTGATGATTCAGAATGGATATCTCTTGTAGTTGTCACACCAAAGAAAGGAAATAAGTGGCGGGTTTGTGTGGACTTTCACCCTTTGAATGCATGCACTACGAGGGATCATTTTCCTTTGCCATTCCAAGATGAAATACTAAACCAAGTGGTAGGGCATGAGATGTATTCTGTATGTGATGGGTATTCTGGGTACTTTCAAATTCGTATTCGGAAGGAAGATCAAAAGAAAACATCATTTGTCACACCTTGGGGAGTTTTTGCTTACAAAGTGATGCCTTTTGGGTTGACCAATGCACCAGCTACATTTCAAAGGTTTATGTGTCTTGGGACAGTTCATAAGGGTGTTTTTGGATGATTTTTGCATTTATTCTCAACACATAGATCACATGGAGAAGTTAAAGATGGCCTTAGCTAGGATTGATGAAGAAAAAGGGTGTCTAAATCCTAGCAAGTGTCATTTGGCTCAAACAAAAGTAGTCTTGCTAAGGCATATTGTGTCTGAAGAAGGACTACAAATGGATCCTGACAAGGTTCAAGCAATCATGGCATTGCCAAGTCTTGAGAGTGTCACTGGTGTTTGCAGAATTCGAGGAAAGAGCAAGTATTATCAATGCTTTTGTGATAATTTCCCAGAGATAGTGCATCCCATGAACTTGCTGACAAGAAAGAGAGTTTCTTTCCAATGCGGTGTGAAGCAACAAGATTCTTTTTAGCAACTTAAGGAAGCCATGAGTAAGGGTCCAATATTGAAGCCCCTTGATTGGTCTCAAGACTTTTATATAAATCCAAGTGTATCTTTGCATTCAGTTGGTGCTGTATTGCTACAAAAAGGAGAGGCACGTAGAATGCAACCCATCTATTATGCCAATCGATAGCTTATAGAGGTGAAAATAAGGTATGAAGAAATGGAGCAGCAAGCCCTCTCTTTGGTGTTTTCAATTAGAATGTTTTGCTCCTATTTATTACCTTGGCCATTTGTCTTCCTTATCTCTCAGTCTGTATTAGCATATCTAGGTTGCAAGCATAATCTTGGGGGGAGATTTTCAAAATGGTTATCAAAGCTTCAAGAGTTCTCTTTCTCTTTTGTCACTAAAAATACCACTAGGTCCACTATGGCAGATTTGCTCACGGGATGGCAGGATCTAAGAGAAGAAAAGAAATATAAGGGGGACATTAATGATGAAAGGGAGACACCACCAACAGCTTTTGTCTTGTATTTTGATGGGGCTTTTAGTCTTTCATGCGAACAAGGAGCTGAGAGGATAGTCTTGATGAATTCTAAAGGACAAGAGGTGTGGGCAAGAGGACAAGAGCTTCAAGGTATCACAACTAACAATGCACCTGAGTATAATGCTTTGATTCTTAGTTTGGAGGGTTGTCTTCAAAGTCAAGTTAAAGAATTGGAAATAAGAGGAGATTCTCAGCTTATTATAAAGCAAATGCAAGGGCATTACAAGACAAGAAGTCCTCATTTGAAGGAGCTTAATCAAAAGGCTATGGCAATGTGTAGTCAATTTGATTTTTGCAAGCTTGTTCATATAAACAAAAAAGAAAATCAAAGGGCAAATGAGTTAGCTACTCAAGCCATTGTAGTACAAGACCAGGGGGTGGTTTCTTTGGTAGACACTGGATGGCTAGAACTACAAGATGTTCGGCAATATGTGGAAGAAGGCATGTTTCCTCGAGGGTTAACTCCACAACAGAAGTAGAGATTGGTAAGGAAGGCTTGTCCCTATACTATTGTTGATGACATTGTTTATAAATTGGGAAAAGATAAGGTGCTCCATCGGGTGGTCCATCCCATGGAGACTAGGAGAATCCTAGAAATGTGTCATGAATGCTCGTCATTTTGCTTCAGCAAGCACAGCTAGGAGAATTCTTAATGTAGGTTACTTTTGGCCATACCTCCATAAGGATGTATATGAATGGTGTCGAAGTTGTAAAGTATGCCAAAAGTTTGGAAGGAGACAGTTGATTCCTGGGCCCTTGTCAATGAAGCCTATTCTAGCATATGGACCATTTGAGAGGTGGGGGTTAGACTTTGTGGGACCACTCCCTCGCTCATCTTAGGGCAAGCATTATTTATTGGTGGCCACAGATTATGTGACTCGGTGGGCAAAAGCCAAGGCCACAGTCAACAGCAAGGCAAGCACAATTGTAAAATTTCTCTTTGATCAAATTTGTTCATGCTTTGGTTGTCCTTTGGAAATTCTCACTGATGGCGGAACCTCTTTTAGAAATGTACTAATTGAAGATGTGGTGCATAAGCTAAAGATAAATCATAGCATGTACGCATCATACTATCCCCAATCTAATGGCTTGGCTGAGAAAACAAATGGATTGTTGTGCAATCCAATGGGAAAGCTTGTAGACGCCAAGAAAAGGCATTGGGATAGGCACTTGGAAGAATTTTTATGGGCTTATAGGACCACACACAAGCTAGCTATTGGGTTTACACCATTCCAACTAGTGTATGGAATAGAAACCATTTTGTCCATTGAATTGGAGATACATAGTCTTCGCACTACTATTGCAAGAAAAGAAGGACACGAGGATGCCTATGATCAATGCTTGGTATAGCTAGAAGCCTTGGATGAATGCAGATTACAGGCCTTACAAAACTTGGAAGCTTCTCAAAAAAGGCGCAAGGCCCGTTTCGACACCAAATTATGCAAGAAGAAAGATATTGCAGAAGGAGATTTGGTCATGAGATTTGATAGGCATCTCGACAAGCGACTAGACAAAAGGTTTATCAGCCAATAGGAGGGACCATATCAAGTCAAAAAGTTCATGAATGGAACCTATCAACTTGAGGATGTTGATGGCATGGTGATACCCGGACGCACCAATGAGTATCGCCTTAAATTCTTCTATGCTCGACCACCTTGAGGGCTAGCAGACCCTCTCTGTCACTAGAGAGTATTTGCTAGGGGGAAAGATGTGATGCTAAAAATTGATATTTTTTATTTGGCATTGGTATTGCTTTCTTCTATGTTTGATAAGAGTTTGACTATCAAGTGATAGCCTAGCAACTCTCACTTATTTCTATTTTCTAAGATATTGTATGGGATTGAGAGGATGAGTGGAATGATCATTGTAAATACCATATGTATGAAAGATAAATACCTTAGTATGGGGTGAGAGTTATTTGTGTATGGGATATTATGGGGTTTTTATAAAATAGGAAGAGTGAGTCATATAAAGAGGTGGGCTCATGTCCATGTGTTCCAATAATATAAGAGAGATCACATGCTAAGTATGTGGAGTCAAGAGGAATCCTTCTAGAATTCCTATGTGGAATAAGGAGGATGTAGACATATGGAAAAGAGAGGGTCCCTATGGGCTCCATGTGGGGAGACTCTGGACTTTCTCAATATTTTAAGAATCTTGAGCATCTTTTGATGGGACATATGGCAAGATAGCCAAAAAGGACATGGATGGTGACATACAGGCTTATGTGATTGATGGGGAAAAGAATCTACAGACAGCAATTGTAAATGGGTGAAGGAGGGTGACAAAATCTCTATAAAAGGAGCCCTCCTCTCCCTTGTTCAACATCTCTTCCAACATTAGGCCTCATGTTGCTGTAGCTCTAGTCTCCTCAAGCCTCTTCCATGAGCCTTCTCTCCCTCTTGTAGATATTGTCTTATGTAGACTCTTGAGTCCATCTCTCTCTAGTTCATTCTCTCTCTATGAGTAGTCTTGGAGTATGGTGTGGTCTCTTGGTATAAAACCTTCTTTTTAATGTCCCTTTCCTAGTGATGAATATCTCTATCACTCAGCTCATAAGCAACAGGAAGTGAAGAGGTGCGTGAAGTTTATTACCCCTTAATTCATGTCACAATGTAATGGAAGTATGGTCCTTTACAAAGTTTATTGAAAAGAAATTCTTCCAATGGCACCAAGCGAATTCTAATGAAACAATAGGTGGCTATGAAGATCCCCTCATGTCATAGCTTTCCATTTTTGATACAGATGCAAGGCTACGACTTGCATGGAGAACTTTAATTTTGAAAGAGCCTCAATATGGGAGATTTATTGCTCTACCAGCTACGAATGATAGACCCACCCCACATATGTGCCCTTGCATAGTGGATGGAAGTGGAGGTTTTTCAAGCACCTACAAGAGAATGATCCAAATGTACTATACAACTTCCCATGCTTGAACTTTTTAGTAGTAGCTTTGGCGTCATCTCTCATGTATCATAAGGAACACTTCATTAAAAAATAAGAAGCCATCCCCAATCCAACTGAGATGTCTGTAAATATTTTTTTGGCTCCTTATCCTTTTTCATTGCGACATCTAGACCTACTGGAAACGGGTAGGAGAATACCAAATTTACATTTGACAATAGCTAGTTTTTGACATCAACCATAGGCTTGACTTGAAGTAGATCATAAGGCTCTATCTTTGCATGTGCAAGCTCTATGTACACCACATCTACAAGTTCAAAGATATGTTAAACACAAATTTTTGGGAGCTACAATATCCTTTCTATCTCACCTCTCAATGACTGCTTGATTACCACACCATTTTCCAATTGAGAGTCACTACTACTTACCTTGCCAAATATTGATCCAAGGATGGATCAATTTCAAGGAGTGAATGTTAAGCACTTGGGTTAACACTGTCACATTTTGTGCCTTCTCACAAACTCTTGTAAATATGCACTTATGAATCCTATTAGAAGTTGCTTTGCGGTCCTAGCAGCCCAAGAGAAATGTGATCCTATGAAGAAGATAGTACAAAAGGTAAGAAGAGGATTGAGAGCATAGGGTCATCCCTTCCTTCAAAAGGCAACTTGTATAAAAATCAAAGTTCGTTCTTCAGTTTTACTTGCAAGTTTGAGGAATAGAAGCTCTCTCTTCTTTCAAGAGTGTTGTTTATGTTCTTCTTGCTCTCGCCTTTGTGAATACCTCTCATCTTTCCCCCTCTCTTGCTTCTTGCTCCCCATTCCCTCTCCCTCTTATTCTCCTTTTTCCTCTTCCATTTCCCCTCTACCTTCCCCCCTCTCCCTTCTTCTCATGAGGATTCATATTGCAACAACTTTGGAAGCAGTTTTCATGACACTTGTGGACCATATGTGCTAAAAAAAACTAGTTAGTAATAAAACTAATTAATGATAAAGAACTAATAAATTTTAATAAAACTCAATAAATTAGTAATTAATAAGAAATTATTTATTAATTAAAAAGGATTAGTAATAAAAATTAATTAACAATTAATAAATTTAAAAAAATGAATAGAGATTAATAATTAAGGAATTAATTATAATTTAAAAAACCATTTAATAATTTTCTAGTAATAGAAGACTCAAGCCTTAGGTGGGCATGACAAGATCAAGCCCTATGTGCCCATATATTCATGAGTTTTCCATATGTGGGGGGCATCTTCTTATTTTTTCTTTAAAAAAATTCATTTGGTGTTACATGTCCAAACTAATTTACTAAGAAAGATTTTTAATTCTCCTCACATTCTCTTTCCTACCCATTGTACCTCCATTTTTCTTCTACAAGTCATAATTTGTGGAGATAAATATATGTAGTGTTGCAAAAAAACCCTTTTTTGAGTCTACTAGGTCGGTCAATGTCAAGAGGAGGTGATTACTTGGAAAAAAAGTCCAAAACAAGAGAAAAAGTTCAAAATTTTTGAATACGGTGTTAAAACTGAAGAATTTATTCCTAAGTAACTTCACTAAGATCATTGAAGGAGAACTAGCTAAGACAGTAGTCACTATCACACGCCATGGAACAGAGCAGTAGGTTTGAGAACCAACTATGGAACTCAATCTTGGCAGGAAAGATAAGCCTGAAACGATGGTGGTAAGTGTCAGTTTTTCTTCTGAGAGCAAGTATAGGTTGTCAAAGATCTTTTCACTAGGTACAAAGATGTGTTTGCCTAGAAATTACACTGATCTTCAAGGGATTCCCCATGAGTTATGTTAAAATAAAATTCCTCCATTACCAGATGCCAAACCCATCTGGCCACAAAGGTATAAAATGAATCACAATTATGCTAAGCATGTGAAAGATGAATTAGATCAACTTCTTTGATCAAAATTCATCTATGCTATTGAACACAATGATTGGTTGATTCCCATGTTGGTAGTGCCAAAGAAAAATGATAAACTTTGAGTATGTTTGCATTACCAGAAGCTAAATGCTCACACTACTCCTAACCAATTTCCAATACCATTTATAGATGGAATCTTAGATCAAGTTGTAGGACATGAAATGTATTCATTTATGGATGGTTATAATGGCTACAACCAAGTCATTTTCCCAAGGGGGCCACTATGTAAAAACCCCACATAGCATGTGCGATCAAGGGGTATTAAGAAAACCCCCTACATACTACAAATTTTTCTACCCTATATGCACCCCCTCTATAAATTTTGAGATGATTAAAGTATCCCTTATGTGTGAAAATTTCCACTTTTTGAATTGAAAAACCCCTTATGTATGTATATTTTTTGTAACTCCATAGAAATATAAAATCCCTTCCGTTGATTGCACGTGCTATCATACACATTCCTTAGTGACCCCCCCAAGCTCATTGTAACTCCAAAAGATCAATCTGCCTTTATTATAGAATGGGGTGCTTATCCAACCCAAGTAATGCGCTAATATTTCAAACTTAAAATTTGATAAATTCGCCCAAAAATTAACATAACTTCCTCGTATGAGACCCAAATTTAGCCCTCCAAGTACTCAAATCGATCAGCATAAGCCATCTAGAGTCATCTATATGGTTATAATTGTGAAATTCCAGCTTATAGAAAATGTGTGTAAAGTATCGTGCCCATCAAGTATGAGCACATTCGAATGACACACCTCAGATTCTCATAACACTTGGTGAAATACGGCATTTGTGGTGAGTTTGGCCATCTAAGGCATATACGATGGGTACAATAATTTACAGATGCCTCAACAGAGGTTGGACTCACATGTGTAAAGTATCATGTCCATCAAGTATGAGCACATTCTTATGACACATATCAGATAGTTTTTTTTGGTGGTTGGGCATATTATTTGGTGAAAAACAGGGTTTGTGGCAACATTGACCATCCAAAGCATATCTGATGGGCATGATAATTTTTATATGCATAAAAATATACAGGATTGATTCCTACACACATTATCATGTCCATCGGGTATATGCGCGCTCGAATAACACACCTCAAATCGTGTTTTTTGGCAGTGGTTGTGCATGACACTTGGTGAAAAATAGGGTTTGTAGCGAGTTTGACCATCCAAAGCATATCTGATGGGCACGATTCTTGGCACAAGACTCAAAAAAGGTGAAACTAACACGAGTACAAGGTATCATGTCCATCCAGTATGTGCGCACTTGAACAACACACCTTGAATACTATTTCTTGGCGGCTGTGCATAATACTTGATGAAAATTTGGGTTTGTGCTTGCTTTGACCATCCAGAGCATATCCAATGGGCATGATACTTTGCACACACCTCAACATAGATTGGATTGACATGTGTGCAAAATATCATGCCTATCGCGTATGAGTGCATTTGAATACACACCTCAAATACTATTCTTTGGCAATTGTGCATCACACTTGATGAAAAATGGAGTTTGTGGAGCGTTTGACCATCCAAAGCATATCCAATGGACACGATAATTTTCTTGCATCTCTAACTATATTAGATTAATACGTGTGCAAAGCATCATGCCCATCAAGTATGAGAGCATTCGAATAATACACTTGAGATACTATTTTTTGGCGGTTGTGCATGACACTTGGTGAAAAACGGAGTTTGTGGCACGTTTCACCATCCAAAGAAAATATGATAGGCATGATATTTTAAATGCGACTCAACAAAGATTGTATTGATGTGTGTACAAAGTATCATTCTCATTGGGTATGAGTGCATTCGAATGACACACCTCAAATACATTTTATGGCAGTTGTGGATAACACTTGGCAAAAAATGGGGTTTTTGGCAACTTCTTCCATCCAGACCATATCTGATGGGCATGATACTTTGCATAAAAATTAACATAGATTTGATTGACACACGTGCAAATTATCATACCCATCAGGTGTGTGCACATTTGAATAACACATCCAAGGCATCTGTTTGGGCGGTTGTGTATGACCATTAGTGAAAAATACGATTTGTGAGTTTGACCATCCAAAGCATATTTGATGATGATACTTGGAACAAGTCTCAACAAAGGTTAAATTGAAATGATTGAAAGGTATCATGCCCATCCGATATGTGCGCAATTAAATAACACACCTCAAATACTATTTTTTGATGGTTGTGCATAATACTTAATGAAAAAGTGGGTTTGTGCCGACTTTGACTATCCAAAACATATCGGATAGACACAATAATTTTCATGCACCTCAACATAGGTTGTATTGACATGTGTGCAAAGTATCATGCCCATTGGGAATGAGGGCATTTGAATAACACACCTCAGATACTATTCTTTGGCAATTGTTCATAACACTTACTGAAAAATGGAGTTCGTGGTGCATATTATGATCCGAAGCATATATGATGGATACAATATTTTTCATGCATCTCTAATTAGGTTAGATTAACATGTGTGCAAAGCATCGTGCCCATCAGGTATGAGAGCATTCGAATAATACACCTTAGATACTATTTTTTGGCACTTGTGCATAACACTTGGTGAAAAATGGAGTTTGTGACACATTTGACCATCGAAATCATATCCAATGGGAATGATATTTTGCATGCACCTCAACATATATTATATTGATGTGTATGCAAAGTAAAGCGCCCATCGAATATGAGGGCATTCGAATGACACTGAATGACACACCTCAATTACTATTTTTTCAATGTTGTGCATATATCTGATCTCGGGGGGTTCACTATGTATAAACCCTCTATATCACGTGTGTTCAAGGCCTATTTCTTAAATCCCTTATCTGTAAATTTTTCATTAATAAAATGTACCCCTTTTCTTTACAAAACTGTAAATTTTTTCCAAAACTACTTTAAATATTCCCTTATGTATATTTATTTCTGTAAATTTTAGAAATAAAAAATATCCTTCTGTTGAACTCATGTGATAGGGTTACATATGATGAGTGACCCCCCCGAGTATCTGATGCACACAATACTTTTCAAACAGATCAACATAGGTTGTATTGATGCACTTGCAAAGTATCGTGCCCATCGGGTATGTGCGCATTTGAATAACACACCTCAAAGCGTGTGTTTTTTGCAGTTGTGCATATCACTTGGTGAAAAATGAGGTTTGTGGCGAGTTTGACCATCTAAAGCATATCTGATGGACATGATACATTGCACAATCCTCAACATCTATTAGATTGACTTGTATCAATAGTATCGTACCAATTGGATATGTGTGTGTTCGAATAACACACCTCAAAGTCTATTTTTTGACGGTTGTGCATGATAATGGGATTTGATGGAAAATGGGATTTGTGGTGACTTTGACTATCTAGAGCAAATCTGATGGGCATGATAATTTGCACACAGCTCAAAATAGATTGTATTGATGAACTTGAAAAGTATCGTGGGCATCGTGCAAATTTGAATAACACACCTCAAAGCATGTTTTTTGGTGATTGTGCATGATACACAGTGAAAAATGGAGTTTGTGGTGCCTTTGACCATCCAAAGCATATTCAATGGGCATGATACCTTTCAAAGACCTCAAAACAGGTTGGATTGACATGAATGCAAAGTATCATGTCCATCCAGTATGTCTGCATTCGAATAACACACCTTAACTCTATTTTTTTGCGGTTGTGCATAACACTTGATGAAAAGGGCGGTTACCATCCAAAGCATATCCAATCGGCATGATACTTTGCACACAACTCAAAATAGATTTTATTTATGCACGTTCAAAGTATCGTACCCATTGGGTATGATAGCATTTGAATAACACACCTCAAATACTATTCTTTGGTAATTATGCATAACACTTAGTGAAAAATGGGGTTTGTGGCAAGTTTAACCATCCAAAGCATATCTGATGGGTAGGATACTTACAGGCCTCGACATAGGTTGGATTGACATAAGTTAAGATTATCGTGCCATCGGGTATGTGCGTGTATGAATAACACACCTTGAATAATATTTTTTAACAGTTGTGCATAACACTTGTCAATGGAAAATGGGGTTTGTGGTGACTTTGACCATCCAAAGCATATACGATGGGTACGATAATTTATACATGCATTAACATAGGTTGGATTCACGTGTGTAGAGAGTATCATGCCCATTGGTTATGTGCACATTTTAATGACACACCTCAAATACTATTTTTTGACGGTTGTACATAACACTCGGTGAAAAATGGGATTTGTGAGAACTTTAACCATTGAAAGAATATCTGATGCACATGATACTTTGCATGTGCTTTAACATAGATTTGATTGATGTATGTGCAAAGGATTGTGCCCATTGGTTATGTGCACGGTCAAATAACACACCCCAAATACTATTTTTTAGCTTAAGGTTTAGGATATAGGGTATAGGGTATAGGGTTTAGGATTTAGGGTATAGGTTTTAGGGTTTAAGTTATTATAGGAATTTGGATTTAGGCTATCGGAATCAGGGTTTAGGATTTAGGGTATGGGGTAGAGTTAGAAGTATTAGCCATGCTACAAATATTGCCATGTGAATTTGGTTTAAGTATAATTAGACTTCATTCACAGGTTTTTAATAAGCTGGAATTTGAACATTCTAAGCCTATAGAGGACTTTAGATGCTTATGTTGATCGATTTGAGTACTTGGAGGGCTACATTTGGACTTCATATGATAAAGTTATGTTAACTTTTGGGCAAATTTATCAAATTTCAAGATTGAAAGATTAGCCACATTGGTTTGGAGAAGCTCCTAAATTTCTCTTTGGGAGAATATTCGCCCTTAAAATTTTATCTTGGGGAGGATAGGGAAGATAGGAAATGAATGGAATGGAGGAGAGGAAAGGGGGGGGGGAGGAAAGGGGAAGGGGGGGGAGGGAAGCGAGGGGGAGGGGAAAAGGGGAGAGAGGGGGGGGCGGAAGGGGGGAAGGGTGGAAAGGGGGGGGAGGGGAAAGGGGGGGGGGAGAGGGGAAAAGGGAGAGGGGGAGGAATGGGGGGAAAGGGGGTGGAAGGGGGGGGGAAGTGGGGAAAGGGAGTAAAAGAGGGGGGGGAGGGGAAAATGGGGGGGAGAGGGGAGGGAAAAGGGGGGGGAGAGGGGAAAAGGGGAGAGGGGGGAGAAGGGGGGAGGGAGGAGTGGGGGGGCAGCCAGAAGGGGGCGAGGAGGGGGGGGAAAGGGGGGGGGAGGGAGAGAAGGGAGGGGGAGAAGGGGAGGTGGGGGGAAGGGAAAGGAGGAGGAGGAGAGAGAGAGAGAGAGAGAGAGAGAGAGAGAGAGTGGGGGGGGAGGAGGGAGGAGCAGGAAGTTTGAATTCTCCCTCTCCCCCCACCCCTAGATGGAGAGAGAGGTGAGAGGGGAGAGGGAGGAGTAGCAAAATATTGACTCTCACCTCTCCCTCTCCCTTTTCAATCACACCCTCCCTCTCATTGTGTTCCTCTTCCTTCCTCTCTCCCTCTCCCTTGCATTGCGTTGTGCTCCCTTTCCCCTCTCCCTCTCCCTCTCCCTCTCTCTCATGTTGTCTCCATGTTGTGCTCTGGTTCCCCTTCCCCTCCCCCTCTCCCTCCCCCTCTCATTCTCCCTCTTTCTCCTCCCTTCTCTCCCTCCATCTTTGTCCCCCCGTCTATCTCTCTCTCTCTCTCTCTTCTCCTCGTCTCCTCTCTCCCTCCCTTTCTTCCCCACCCTTTCAAGTGTCCTCTTGGCCTCAAAGTCAAGAGGTTCTATAGTGTGCCCAAGAG
The DNA here is from genome assembly GCF_047967505.1 of Dipteris shenzhenensis. Taxonomy (NCBI): domain Eukaryota; kingdom Viridiplantae; phylum Streptophyta; class Polypodiopsida; order Gleicheniales; family Dipteridaceae; genus Dipteris; species Dipteris shenzhenensis. Next base: position 46,731,846 of record NC_141612.1, read on the forward strand.
ATCGCACTGTTGTGGCAGTGCGGCGGTGCCCAAAAAAAAAAAACTTGCACGCTGCCACGGTCTCTTCCCTTCCTCCTCATCACCCACCTCTCCAATTAAATTTATTTTTTAAAAATTAATCCTCCCTCCTGTACTCTTCCCTTCCTCTCTCCCTCTCCTTCTCCCTTCCTCTCTCCCTCTTCCTTCTACTCTCATCCTTCCTTCTACTCTCGCCCCCATCGTGGTCTCCCTCGTCTACTCTTCCCTTCCTCTCCCTTCCCTTTATTTTTTAAAAATTACTCCTCCCTCCTCTACTCTTCCCTTCCTCTCTCCCTCTCCCTTTCTCCCTCCCTCTTCCTTCTACTCTCATCCTTCCTTCTACTCTTGCCCCCACCATGGTCCCCTCCCTTCCTCCCTCTCCCTCTCCTCATGTTGCCCTCCCTCTCCCTCTCGCTCTCCCTCTCCCTCATGTTGCACATTCTCTGTTCCCCCTCTCCCTCTTCCTCTCCTTTCTCCTCCCTTCTCTCCCTCTCTCTTCCCATTCTCCTCCCTTCTTTCCCTCTCTCTTCCATTCTCCTCCTCCCTTGTCCAAGAGATCATGCTGCCATGGCAACACGAAGGTGACCAAATATATATATATATACATAATTTTTTATTTTTTTATTTTTTTTGTGCACGCTACTACGGCAACGGCGATCTCTTCCCCTCCTTGTCACCCACCTCTCTCTCTCTCTCTCTCTCTCTCTCTCTCTCTCTCTCTCTCTCTCTCTCTCTCTCTCTCTCCCCCCTCTCCTTCCCTCGCTCTTCCCTTACCTTCATTCCTTCCTTGACACTTCCCCCTCTTCACAAAACTCTAAAATCTAAAAGGTGTTTATTAACACTGTTATTAAGTCTTGGAGATTTTAGAAGACTCAAATGGTAAGTTAATCTCATACATGGACCTAAACAATATAAATATAAATATAAAAGCCTTACGGGCATGCCCATGCCATGTGGATAGTGCAGTGCACTAGTGCCACCATATGTATCAATGGGCTTTGATTGATGAACCAAGGACATGTATGTTCCATGCATGCATGTGCAGCAATGTGTGTGACTCCATATCTACCAGATTTTAAAGTTTTTAAACTCTCAAAAGGTGTTTGTTAATACCGTTATGATATCTTGAAGATTTAGAGGACTCTTATGGTAAATTAATGTCATGCATGGGCCATACATACATACACACTGTGAAGATAGTGGGAGAGAAGAAAGGAGTCTCACTTGTGGCTTTCTCACATACACAATCGGGGAATACACACAAAGGTGGAGGCTAAAAACAGTTTTCCTCTTCTTAGTTGTGAAAGCCAAAAGAACTCTAGTACAAAGAAATAGGAGAACCCTATATGTGTGTCTCAAACCAAACTCAGCTAACTAAGGTGGCATACTAACTGAGCCATGAACTAGAGTACATAAGGATAGCTGTCATCTAGCTATTATTCATGGGCGGTGTACCAACCGCATCTGCAGCTAACAAGTCGGTGACATAAATGCACAACGGTCACCTTGGCATATCACGAGTGGAGCTCAATATCTCAACACTCCCCCTCCAGCTCAATCCCAATTCCTACACACCAAGCAGGTCTCTGAACTTGCGGAGCTTCTGTGCGCCCAATGCCTTTGTGAATATGTCAGCTACCTGATTCTCTGTGCTGACATAAACTAGATCAATAAGACCTAGTAAAACCTTCTCCTGCACATAGTGATAATGCACCTCAATGTGCTGTGTTCTAGCATGATAGACTGGGTTATTTGCCAAGTGTATACTGCTCATGTTGTCACAATAAGTGATAACTAGCCCATCTGTAGACTGATGCATATTGAAAAGTAGCTTATGCAACCAAGCTACCTCACATGCAGCCATTGGTGCACCCCTACACTCAGCCTCTGTGCTCAACAAGGCAACTGTAGGCTGTTTCTTGCTGCTCCAAGTGACTGCAGCACTCCCAAAAGAGAACAAATATCCACTGGTAGATCGTCTATCTCAAATACTACCAGCCCAATCAGCATCGGTGTATTTATGCAACTGTATCTGAACCCCAGCCTCGTAAAATAGTCCATACTAGAATGTGGACTTCACATACCTGAGTATGCATCTAGCCGCATCCAAATGCGATTTCCTTGGAGCCTGCATAAACTAACTTATCAATCCAACAGCATAGCTCAAATCTGGCCTGGAAATAGTCATATAAATCAAACTTCCTACTATGCGCCTGTACATAGTAGGGTCTTCTAGAAGCTCATCTGCATGTGTGCTCAGCTTCACATTCTACTCCAAAGGAACTGAAATAGGCTTATAGCCTGTCATCCCATATTTGGACAGCATGTCCAATCCATACTGCCTCTGCAAGAGCCATATCCCACTTGGTGATCTAATCACCTCAACGCCCAAGAAATAACGCAGCTCTCCCAAATCCTTCATCTCAAACTTCTGCTTCAATAGCATTTTCACATGAAGGATATCTTCATCACTATCACTTGTGATGTCAAATCATCAACATAAATGACAAGCTGCATAATACCTTTCTCTGTTTTTCTCACAGAAAGTGAGAAATCTACCTTGGAAATCTAAAAGCCAATAGTGACAAGATATTGTCCTATCTTGTCAAACCATGCTCTAGGTGCTTGCTTCAAGCCAAGCCATACAAGGCTTTCTTCAAGCTACAAACAAACTCAAGATGAACAACATGAACATAACCTGGTGGCTGCTCCATAAAGACCTCTTCTTTCAAATCACCATGCAAGAAGGCATTCTTTACATCCATCTGATGTGAAGACCATCCCTTTGATGCAGCCATAGCAATGACTGCTCTTATGGTTGCCATCCTTACAACTGGACTGAATCTTTCTTCATAATCAATGCCATATGCCTGTGCATACCCCTTGACAACTAATCTTGCCTTGTATCTGTTCACAGAACAATCTGCATTGTGCTTCACCTTATAAACCCACTTATAGCTAATTGCATTCTTGTCTTTAGGCAAAGGCACCAATTCCCATGTAGCATTTGCTTCCAAGGCATCCATTTCTTCATCCATGGCTTTCTCCCATTTTTCTTTTCCCATGGCTTGCTCAAAAGAAGTGGGTTCTAGTTCCTATATCACTTTAACCATATAGGCATACTGAGTGGCTATAAATCCATCATATTTTAGCCTATCCACAGGATACCTGGCTCTGGTAGACCTGTGCAAAGTAGGCTCACTTTTAGTGCTCTCAAAAAATCCCTGGTCTTCCTTACTCCAGGTGTAACAAAAGAAGGAATACCCAACTCATCATCAATGCTCTGTTCTGAGCCACTGGATTCACCATCCACATAAGAGTGACCTGCATTCACATCAAACATGGGCTGATCTACCTTCTCTTTTCCTTTTTGTGATACCTGCATACCACTATCTGCATTGCTTTGAGGAGATTCTCCTGATCTCAATCTACCTGTCCATGGCGAAGTATGTGAACCATTACTAGAGGACACTACAGGTCCACTAATATTTTGTGATTGCTGCTGTGAATTCTGTATAGCATTACCATTTTGTGCATCTACATCATCAATCATATTTACTGGTTTATACCAGCTGCTCATCTCATCAAAAACAACATCTCTGCTCACTGTAAACTTACGAGTAGAAGGGTTATGGCATCTATAGCCTTTCTGCTGTAGAGAATAACCAATAAATATGCACTTCTCAGCTTTTGGATCCAACTTGGACCTCAACTGATCTGGCACATGAACATAGGCAATGCAACAAAAAATTTTCAAATGAGAAATATCTGGTTTCCTACCAGTATACAGCTCCTTTGGCATCATGCCCTGTATTGCTGGACTGGGAATCCTGTTCATTATGTAAACTATTGTAGCAATTACTTCAACCCAATAATAGTCTGGTAGGTCTTTTTCATTTAGCATGGCCTGAGATACCTCTCTAATATGCCTATTTTTTGTTTTTGCAAGTCCATTTTGCTGTGGGGTATGATTACATGAATGTTGCTGCTTTATGCCATGCTCTTGCAGGAACTTGGCAAACTCATTTGAGAGGTACTCTCCCCATCCATCTGACCTTAGGCATTTTATTTGCAGGCCTGTTTCTTTTTCAGCCATAGCTTTAAAAGGTTTGAAATGCCCAAACACTTCACTTTTCTTTTTCATAAAATGCACCCAAACTTTTTTTCCGTAGTCATCAATAAAAGTGACAAAATAATGACAACCTCTAATAGATGCAGCTTCAGTAGTCCACACATCAGAGTGGATTAATTCTAATGGCTTCTTACTCTCTTAAACATGCCTAGGAAATGGTTTCCTTGCCTGTTTTCCAAATTGATAGGCTTCACATAACTTATGCATTTCTGCAACCTTGAATTTAGGAAATCTTGCAACAATGTTTTAGGCCTGCATTGATTTAAGTTGCTGAACATTAACATGACCAATGCGCTTATGCCAGATATCAATATTTGCAACTACACTAGTCCCATGTGCAAACATTGCTGCACTCAATTCAGGCATGTCTGCATCCAATGTAAACATCCTGCCCTTCATCTTTCCTTTTGCTATCAAGCGACCATTATTTTTCATATCCTCAACAAAGCATCCATGAAGATTAAATCTGACGTGCAAGCCCTACTCAACCATTTGACCGACAGAAACCAGGTTCTTGGTGATATTCGGGACATGAAATACATCAGACAAGTATTTCTTTTTCCCATCCTGCATAGACAAAGGAATTTCACCAATCTGCACAATAGGATGTGCAGTATCATCTCCAGCCTCCACAAATCCTGGTCTTTCCATTTTCCTTGCATCCTATATCCATTCTGCATGACCTATCATGTGGTTTGACACACTTGAGTCAACATACCACACATCATTACTTTCTTCTGCACTTGTCACAGAATTGGTCATGTGCTGCACCATAAAAAAATGCTCATTTCTGTCATCACCCTATCTACTAGAGGATGCATAATTGCCTTGCTACAATTTTCCATTCATAATGTCATTCTACTTTTTGTAGCAGTCTTTAGCCATATGACGCATTTTGCCACAATAGTAGCATTCAACATTGCTATTTGCATTTTGGCCTCTCTACCATCCACCACAACCTCTTTGGCTCCCCCTGCCTCTAGAGTTACCACGTCCTCCTCCATAAGACTAGCTTTCTTGAGTTTGATCATATTCTGATTTCTACCACGGCCTCCAGATCGGCCTCCTCTACCTCTACCTCTACCTCTTCCGGCATTTGAGTAGAAGACAGTTTCTTTTGAAGTTTCTCCTGAAGAAGATGCACCACCATTTCTCTGCTCTTCAGAAATTAGAAGAGTAAACAACTCCTCAAAATCAGGAAAATTTTTACGGACGGCAATGGATGTCCAGAACTGTGCATAATCCTTTCCTAGATCATTCAAGGTCACAAAAACTAGATCATCATCTTCCACTCGCAACCCAATGGAAGCAAGTGCATCTGCAATTTTCTTCACCTTCATGTGGTAGTCATTGATGCTCATATTTTCTCTTTGCACATTGTGCAACTCTTGCTTGAGCTGCATTTTCCTAGCTTGTGTATTTGTGCTGTACATTTTTGCCAAAGTATCCCATTCCTCCTTTAACATACTTGCATCTTGAATATGCACAATGATAGAATCGAAAATATTGATAGACAGCCAGTACATAACTTTTCTGGCTCTCTCGTGCCATCCTTTAAATGCCTGCATTTCCTGTTAATTGGGAACATTAGGAAGAACTGGTTCTTCTTCATTTCCTGTAATGAACTCCCAATAGCCTTTTCCCATAAGGAAATTCATCATTCTAAACTTCCATGCTTGGAAGTTCTTCTTGTCAAGCTTTTCAGTGACAATCTGTGAAAGAGAATCAGATGCCATTACAGAACAACGCAAAATATTCTGTCACTGCAAAATACACAACTTCTGCCTCACACGGGCAAATCTGCAAAACTGATGAAAGTGGTATTTGACCACACAGTCACTTTCTAGTGATGATTTTGCATCAACAAGCAATAAGGATGATTCTGTAACTCCCAGTTGTGAAGATAGTAGGAGAGAAGGAAGGAGTCTCACTTATGGCTTTCTCACATGCACAATCGGGGAATACACACAAAGGTGGAGGCTGAAAATAGTTTTTCTCTTCTTAGTTGTGAAAGCCAAAAGAAGTCTTGTACAAAGAAATAGAAGAACCCTATATATGGGTCTCAAACCAAACTCAGCTAACTAAGGTGGCATACTAACTGAGCCACGAACTAGAGTAGATAAGGGTAGCTGCCATTCAGCTATTATTCGTGGGTGGTGTACCAACCGCATCTGCAGCTAACAAGTCGGTGACATAAATGCACAATGGTCTCCCTGGCATATCACGAGTGGAGCTCGATATCTCAACACTCCCCCTCAAGCTCAATCCCAATTCCTACACACCAAGCAGGTCTCTGAATTTGCGTAGCTTCTTTGCACCCAATGCCTTCGTGAATATGTCAGCTACCTGATCCTCTATGCTGACATAAACTAGATCAATAAGACCCAGTAAAACCTTCTTCCACACATGGTGATAATGCACCTCAATGTGCTTTGTTCTAGCATGATAGACTGGGTTATTTGCCAAGTGTATACTGCTCATGTTGTCACAATAAATGACAACTGGCCCATCTGTAGACTGATGCATATCATAAAGTAGCTTATGCAACCAAGCTACCTCACATGCAGCCATTGCTGCACCCCTGTGCTCAGCCTCTGTGCTCGACAAGGCAACTGTAGGCTATTTCTTGCTGCTCCAAGTGACTGCAGCACTTCCAAAAGAGAACACATATCCACTGGTAGATCGTCTATCAGAAATACTACCAACCCAATCAGCATTAGTGTATCCATGCAACTGTATCTAAACCCCAGCCTTATAAAATAGTCCATACTACAATGTGGACTTCACATACCTGAGTATGCATCTAGCCGCATCCAAATGCGGTTTCCTTGGAGCCTGCATAAACTGACTTACCAATCCAACAACATAGCTCAAATCTGGCTTGGTAATAGTCATATAAATCAAACTTCCTACTATGCGTCTGTACATAGTAGGGTCTTCCAGAAGCTCACCTGCATCTGTGCTCAGCTTCACATTCTGCTCCAAAGGAACTGAAATAGGCTTACAGCCTGTCATCCCATATTTAGATAGCATGTCCAATCCATACTACCTCTGTAAGAGCCATATCCCACTTGGTGATCTAATCACCTCAATGCCCAAGAAATGATGCAGCTCTCCCAAATCCTTCATCTCAAACTTTTGCTTCAATAGCATTTTCACATGAAGGATATCTTCATCACTATCACCTGTGATGATCAAATCATCAACATAAATGACAAGCTGCATAATACCTTTCTCTGTTTTTCTCACATGAAGTGAGAAATCTGCCTTGGAAATCTAAAAGCCAATAGTGACAAGATACTATCCTATCTTGTCAGACCATGTTCTATGTGCTTGCTTCAAGCCATACAATGCTTTCTTCAATCTAAAATTAAACTGAGGATGAACAGCATGAACATAACCTGGTGGTTGCTCCATAAAGACCTCTTCTTGCAAATCACCATGCAAGAAGGCATACTTTACATCCATCTGATGTAAAGACCATCCCCTTGATGCAGCCATAGCAATGACTGCTCTTACGGTTGCCATCCTTGCAACCAGACTGAATGTTTCTTCATAATCAATGCCATATGTCTGTGCATACCCCTTGACAACTACTCTTGCCTTGTATCTATTCACAGAACCATCCGCATTGTGCTTGACTTTATAAACCCACTTATAGCCAATTGCATCCTTGTCTTTAGGCAAAGGCATCAATTCCCATGTAGCATTTGCTTCCAAGGCATCCATTTCTTCATCCATGGCTTTCTCCCATTTTTCTTTTCCCATGGCTTGCTCAAAAGAAGTGGGTTCTGGTTCCTGTATCACTTTGACCATATAGGCATAGTGAATGGCTATAAATACATCATATTTCAGCCTATCCATAGGATACTTGACTCTGGTAGACCTGTGCAAAATAGGCTCACTACTAGGTGCTCTCAAAACATCCTTGGTCTTCCTTACTACAGGTGTAACAATAGAAGGAATACGCAACTCATCATCAATGCTTTGTTCTGAGCCACTGAATTCACCATCCACATAAGAGTGACCTGCATTCACATCAAACATGGGCTGATCTATCTTCTCTTTTAATTTTCGTGATACCTACGTACCACTATTTGCATTGCTTTGAGGAGATTCTCCTGATCTCAATCTACTTGTCCATGCAAAGTATGTGAACCACTGCTAGATGACACTACAGGTCCACTAATATTTTGTGATTGCTGCTGTGAATTCTGTGCAGCATTACCATTTTGTGCATCTACATCAATCATCACATTTACTGGTTTATACCAGCTGCTCATCTCATCAAAAACAACATCTCTGCTCACTGTAAACTTACAAGTAGAAGGGTTATAGCATCTATACCCTTTTTGCTGCAGAGAATAACTAATAAAGATGCACTTCTCAGCTTTTGGATCCAACTTGAACCTCAACTCATATGGCACATGAACATAGGCAATGCAACCAAAAATTTGAAATGAGAAATATCTGGTTTCCTACCAGTATACATCTCCTCTAGCGTCATGCCATGTATTGCTGCAGTGGGAGTCCTGTTCATTATGTAAACTGCTCTAGCAACTACTTCAGCCCAATAATAATCTCGTAGGCCTTTTTCATTTATCATGGCTCGAGATACCTCTCTAATATGCCTGTTTTTCCTTCTACAAGTCCATTTTGCTGTGGGGTATGACTGCATGAATATTGCTGCTTTATTCCATGCTCCTACAGGAACCTTGCAAACTCATTTGAGAGGTACTCTCCCCCTCCATTTGACCTTAGGAATTTTATTTGCAGGCCTATTTGATTTTCAACCATAGCCTTAAAAGCTTTGAAATGCCCAAACACTTCACTTTTCCTTTTCATAAAATGCACCCAAACTTTTCTGTTGTAGTCATCAATAAAAGTGACAAAATAATGACAGCCTCCAATAGATGCAGCTTTAGTAGTCCACACATCAGAGTGGATTAATTACAATGGCTTCTTACTCTCTTGAACATGCCTAGGGAATGGTTTTGTTGCCTATTTTCCAAATTGACAGGCTTCACATACCTTATGCATTTCTGGAACATTGCTGCCTAAATATTTTGGGCTTGCATTGATTTGAGTCACTGTACATTAACATGACCAATTTATGCCAGATATCAATATCTGCAACAACACTGGTCCCATGTGCAAACATTACTGCACTCAATTCAGGCATGTCCGCATCCAATGTAAACATCCTGCCCTTCTTCTTTCCTTTTGCTATCAAGCGACCATTATTTTTCATATCTTCAACAAAGCATCCATGAGGATTAAATCTGACCTGCAAGCCCTACTCAACCATTTGACTGACAGAAACCAGGTTCTTGGTGATGTTCGGGACATGAAATACATCAGACAGGTATTTCTTTTTCCCATCCTGCATAGACAAAGAAATTTTACCAATTTGCACCATAGGATGTGCAGTATCATCACCAGTCTCCACAAATCCTGGTTTTTCCATTTTCTTTGCATCCTCCATCCATTCTGCATGACTTGTCATGCGGTTTGACACACCTGAGTCAACATACTACACATCATTTTGTTCTTCTGCACTTGTCATAGAATTGGTCCTGTGTTGCACCATAAATAGATGCTCATTTCTGTCATCACCCTATCTACTAGAAGATGCATAATTGCCTTGCTGCAATCTTCCATTCATAATGTCATTCTGCTTTTTGTAGCAATATTTAGCCATATGACCCATTTTACCACAATAGTAGCATTCAACATTGCTGTTTGCATTTTGGCCTCTTTGCCATTCACCATGACCTCTTTGGCTCCCCCTGCCTCTAGAGTTACCATGTCCTCCTCCAAAGGACTGGTTTTCTTGAGTTTGCTACATATTTTGATGTCTACCACGGCCTCCAGATCGGCCTCCTTAATGACCTCCCAATAGACTTTTTCCATAAGAAAATTCGTCATTCTAAACTTCCATGCTTGGAAGTTGTTCTTGTTAAGCTTTTCAATGACAATCTATGAAAGAGAATCAGACACCATTATAGAACACTGCAAAAAACACAGCTTCTGTCTCACACAGGCAAATCTGCAAAATTGACAAAAGTGGTATTTGACCACATAGTCACTTCCTAGTGATGATTTTGCATGAACAGGCAACAAAGATGATTCTATAACTCCGAATATCTCTGTGCACAGGCATCCGATGCAATTTCGGCGGCAACTTTTCACCAACCTGCAGAGCAGTGGTCGCATAGCAAAAATAGGGCCTTTTTTTGAGTGCCTGCGAAGAACTTCTGCCTTCAAAATGGGCCCCAAAATGGCCTCGAATCAGAAAAATAAAGTCACACCACGAAAGGTGTCTCAATGTGAGACAATGCACTCTTGCACTTTCTGGCTGTACTACCTACAAAGATTTGCTCCCAAACTCGAAAAAGGAAAGCAACACTGATCCTCTTACCAGGACACCACGAACTTGGTTTGCTTTCTTGAGCTCCTTACCATGAACAAGGCTCTCATACCATGTGAAGATAGTGGGAGAGAAGGAAGGAGTCTCACTTGTGGCTTTCTCACATACACAAGGGGGGAATACACACAAAGGTGGAGGCTGAAAACAGTTTTCCTCTTCTTAGTTGTGAAAGCCAAAAGAACTCTTGTACAAAGAAATAGAAGAACCATATATGTGGGTCTCAAACCAAACTCAACTAACTAAGGTGGCATACTAACTGAGCCACGAACTAGAGTAGATAAGGATAACTGTCATCCAGCTATTATTCGTGGGCGGTGTACCAATCGCATCTGTAGCTAACAAGTCGGTGACATAAATGCACAACAGTCACCCTGGCATATCACGAGTGGAGCTTGATATCTCAACACCAGTGTCTCTGCGCACAGGCATATGATGCAATTTCTACCGCAACTTATCCCCGACCTGCAGAGCAGTGGTCGCATAGCAAAAACAGGGCCTTTTTCTCAGTGCTTGCGAAGAACTTCCGCCTCTAAAATGGGCCTCGAAATGGCCTCGAATCAGAAAAATGAAGTGGTCACATATATTGCCCTCTCGCCACACCGCAAAGGGCGTCTCAACCTGAGACAATGCACTCTTGCACTTTCCGGCTGTGCTACCTGCAAAGATTTGCTCCCAAACTCGAAAAAGGAAAGCAACACTGGTCCTCTTACCAGAACACCACGAATTTGGTTTGCTTTCTTGAGCTCCTTACCACGAACCAGGCTCTGATATCATGTGAAGATAGTGGGAGAGAAGGAAGGAGTCTCACTTGCGGCTTTCTCACATACACAATGGGGGAATACACACAAAGGTGGAGGCTGAAAATAGTTTTCCTCTTCTTAGCCAAAAGAACTCTAGTACAAAGAAATAGGAGAACCCTATATGTGGGTCTCAAACCAAACTTAGCTAACTAAGATGGCATACTAACTGAGCCATGAACTAGAGTACATAAGGATAGCTGTCATCCAGCTATTATTCATGGGCGGTGTACCAACCGCATCTACAGCTAACAAGTCGGTGACATAAATGCACAATGGTCACCTTGGCATATCACGAGTGAGGCTCGATATCTCAACACACACATGCATACATACATACATACATACATCCATACATACATGCATGCATACATACATACATGCATACATGCATACATATAATTTTTTCATACAATTAAATTGCTTTTATTAATTTAAGTGTAATAAACTATTATTTTTATTAAATTATTAATTTAAATTGTTATTAAGTGCAACATTATAGAGAGATATTTTAAAATTTATTACGTGGAAATGATAGTGCCAAAAAGTAAACTTTTGATTCTCGAACAACATTTTCATAAAGTAAACTTTTCATTTGGGAAGGAGTTTTAGGAATAGTCCAAATGTAACATATGAGTCCAAAATTAGTGGAATAAGTGTTATTCCTAAGATGGGAATTGGACTTTGTTGGTCCTTTCAAGCCTCCCAAGGATACAAAAAGTAAGTATATTGTGGTTGCTATTGATTATGCTACCCAATGGGTAGAATCTAAGGCACTCTGAGATAACTTGGCTCGGACATAGCTAAGTTTGTCTTTGAAAATATCATTTGTAGATACAAGCTTCCAATACAAATTGTCAGTGATCAAGGGTTACACTTTTCAAATAAAGGTATGTAGCTACTACTAAAGGATGAATCCAAGATTATGCACATAATCTCTACAACAGATTATGCTCGGGGTAATGGAGGAGTTGAATCTATAAATAAGACAATCAAATACATCTTTACTAAGATCGTGTAGTCTCATAAAAGGGATTGGGATAGTAAACTCTATGCTGCTCTATGGGATTATAAAACATCCCTTATGGTGACCACAATGTGTAGTCTGGGTAGTGACTCACATGTTGTGGGGATCTTGGAAGAATTTTGTTGAAGCATTTACTCCTAAACAACTCCTTGTGGGAGCTTCAGATGTGCAAGCCTCTCGCTTGTGTCACCCGAGTGTCTACCAAATTGTGTGCAAGTGATTCCATGAGGGGGAGAAGAGAGGGGAGTGGGAAGAGGAGAGGGAAGAAAGGGATGAGGAGGGAAGAATGGGGAAGGGGGAGAGTGGCAACCACAAGAAAACTTAGCAAGAGGAAGAAACAAGACTCAATGTAAGAGAATGAAAGGAAAAAGAAAGCTTCCATTCCAAAACATGCAAGTACACAATGAAGATCGGAGTCAAACTTATGGCCTTATATAGATTCCATCTTTTGAAGGGAGGGCTAACCCTTGTACTCTCATGTACCTCTCATTTTATTTTTATAACCACTTGGGCCCATTTGGCTCTAAGGCAAATGCCATATACTAATCCTCATGCTCTCTCCTACATCTCTGCTTGCTTGACATAGTACATGAACTGTTCACCATGGAAATGGTTAACATTCCCCCCTTCTTGTTCACAATCCATCCTTGGATTTGGTCTTGTCGGTGTTGAGGACATTGTTCATGATGCAGTTTCCATTGAAGGTTTTGTGGGAGTTGTAGTAAAATGGATGGAGCGGCTTCCAAAAGTGTCTCAAATATATCTTTGAAGGTCTGAATGTGGTGACCATAAAGACTGTGGACACATATGTAGATGTACATTACTTGAGCGAATATGGTACCCTCATTCAAATTGAAAACTATTTTGGTATGGAGCCGTTGATGATGCTCTTTAGCAGGTAGGGTGTGTAGCTAGGTCCCATAGGAAAAGGATTAGCAGTCAAAAGAAATGAATTGTAGCTATGACTATAGGATTAGGGACTGAGGCACAGGTAATGTGAAAGTCCATCTGAGCTACTAGGGCTAATAAAGAGCCAACTATCAAAAAGTTAAACCTAGGGAAGTTTTATGCGATATTGGTATCTACTGTTAGCATTCATTCAAAATGTGGCCTACTCCATCGGAGGCACAGTGGCATGTAAGTGGGGTTGATCCACCATTCTAATCCTATGTAGCAATATGTTTGCCAAAATGTTGTGTGCTTCAAAAATGGGATCCGCCCTTCTAGCTATACGCTTGCATTGTTGTCTGTGTAAGGAACTTGATTGTATTTGGTTTGCTATAGCCGCCCTGTGTGTGTTGATCATCAAATTGCACCACCAATTTTGGAAGTTGCATTTGATTAGTTTGGTGAGAGCTTGCATCTCCAGATATCTTTTTGTGTGATATTGAAGCTCTATATCTTGCTTTTGATTAGTTGACATCTGGCATATCCTCAATCATGCAGAATGAAGTGACACCATCATACCATGTGTCATCATCCAAAGTGGTATCCTATGGTTACTAGTCCTCTTCTTCATGTGGGTGCCAGCCAACCTCCTCTTGGACTTCTTATTCATAGGGACCTTACACATCGGAGAAGAGCATGGGTTTGAGGATTTTGTACTAGTGAATGGTACCCATGTCTTCTAGTCCCTCCTGTTTGAGAGGCTGTTGTTGCATGTCTATTATGTTGTGCTGTGATTGATTAAACATCTAAACTCACGATGTGAACCCCACGAGAGGATGAGCGATGTGCATCTTCTACCATGCTTCCTCATAGGGCTATGGGATGCTAAGCTGCATGATCATTTGTTTGCTATGAATCCCACATTGTTTGAGCTATGCAGCAAGATGGCAATATGATTAGGGGATAACATGAGGGAGATTCCATAATTGGATAAATCCTTTGCTTCCTTTGATAAGTCCCAAATAGCACACACTTCAACCTCAAAAGCAACTAGGGATGCAATCATGACATCCAAAGTGCTCAACATGGAAGAGTTGGCCACAGTCTAACATAGCACTAACTGTCATCACATGTGACATACTTCAACGGTAATAGGAGATCTTCATGGGACATAATATGGCACTATTACAAACCACCAACCAGCTCTGGCAAACAAAATTAGCTCTCTAAAAAGAGAAAGTAAAGCACAAAGCGATGGAGGCCAGTAGACTCCAAGCTATAGAGAGCAACAAAAAGCTAGAGTAGGAGCTGCAACAAAGCCTTGGCCATGGAGTGTTCCAAAACTAACACCCTCCTAGTGGACTTTGAGCCCTTGTAGAGACTAGCAATGATGGACCGAGAATAGCATTTTGAGTCCAAGAGGAGAAAAGGGCCTTGGATATTCAAGTGCAAAAATAGGCCCCACTCATTAATACACTGCATGCAATGATCCAACAACATCAACAATTGATCATCTCACTCCATGAAGATTTGCATGCAGCTCAGGCGGCAACCTGTCCACAACATGAACCTAGTCTCATCCATGAGAGGTTTTTGGAATCTTCGTCCCATTCCTCCACCCTTTTATTCACCTTGTGCATATTCCATGACATGTTTAGCTACTTTTTGCACACGATCTCCGCTGCCACATTTCTTCCCCACGATATGCTTTTTGACAACACCCTCACATTGCATGACCTTAAAGATGTGTTTCACCACACTACCAACCAAGCTCATCCAATCATCTCCATGGCATATTTTCATGAGTATTTAGTCCTAGATACCAATATAGAAATCCTTACACTCTTTTACTACCCCATCATATATAATTTTATGGTGTGGACTAGAGTGTTACAAGATTCTGTATACTTTACCATGGCTACACCTCTTCTTGAACTCATTAAGCCATAAACCTTAGAAGACCAACCTTAAAATCTAGATATCCTCCACATAAGTCTAGAATGGATGCAAGTGTATAGTTTGCTGAATATATTTTCCATGGCCTTCTCCGGGCTCGTCGTAGTGAAAGGTGTCCTCCTATAGGCATTATAGTGTTGTACAATAATATACTCCAAGCCCTAAGAAATATGATTCAAATTGGCATTATAGTGTTGTACAGTAATATACTCCAAGCCCTAAAAAATATGATTCGAATTGGCATAAGTCAGTTTGATTATACCCATGTGGGATCCTCCATAGATATACATCTCGATGACATGGATGCATCTTGGGACCTTTTTAATTCCACCCAACAACCTCCAGCATCATCACAGCTTCAAAACCTGTGTCAGTATTTACTTGTAGTCCTATGTTGCACCGCCGTGCCCAAAATATGCCACGCCTTTGCTATAGTGTAGGGCCACATAGCGTGCATGCTAGACTGCAAGTCCATAACCACAGTTTGTCTCTTGAGTCACTGTCAACTACAATTTAACCTCGAGCCCCATCTCGTTTGTCCTGCAGTTAACTGCACTGTACCGTGTCATAAAATCTGCCACATTGTGTGCTCATGCCATAAAATCTACAAGTGACACCTGGATTATCTCTACATTACATGGCCACGTGGTGCCTTTGCCCCCTCCTGCCTCTGCCCTCACCACATGGCGACCTTTCCCACCATTCCCCAAACACCTCTCCCTCCACTCCCCAAACACCCTCATCCCAGCTGCTCCATGCCAACCCCCTCCGAACCTATGCCATGCAACCCCCTTTTCCTCCAACAGCTCTTTACTCCCTCTGAACCTCAAGAATTCCCCCATTGGACCTCCATGAACATCCCTTCTCTCACGTATGGGATCAAGCCCCATAAGGAACATAAGAGAAGGTCACAAATACTTGTACCAAGTTTATCTAGAGGTTACCAATGATGTTGACAAGCACTTCTTTTTCTCTTGGTTGGAAGCTGGACTACCTGCTTCTCTTCCAAATTCTCTTGCTGCTATGCCTTGAAAGGTGAATCACTAGAGGCTACAATCTTCCCTTCATCAAGTTCTTCAACCTTAGCTTTTCATTTTTTAAGCACAATACGAATAGAATATAGAACAATAAACTAGTGTCTATTGTGGCTCAAACTTTGAAGCACTTGACCAATGGAGCCCCCATCCAGAATCTTGTGCAGTAGGCTGAGAGAGTAAAGACTATGTAGGAGATGCCTCAAAGGTCCTATGTTGGTGTTACCAAGGAGGCAAAAAAAGTATATTTAAATCCCCATCTGTCTCAAAGCATATGGCTTGGGAATACATCACTCCAAGATCTAGAAAGATCTTTAACAAGCCCGCCACGAGCACCTCAATAGAAGCAAGAGTCAAAGATACTGAGAAAGATCAAATGGATAATGCAATCTCAAAGGTAAGCTCTTGACAGTGAAGGTCCATAATGGCATTCTCAATGAAACCACCTAGTGACATTGCTCCTACATGATTGTTGGTTATATTCATGGCCCTTGACCACTAGCTATGCCTCTAGAAGGTTGGGGCTAGGAACTTCTGGTCATGCAAGAGTATCAACGTCACTATCTTACATTTACTAAGAACTAGTTATATAGTCTTCCTTTTTGAGAAGCCAAGGATGGTGATAGAGGTAGTCTAGAAGGGCACCTGAACTATTAGAATTCAGCCCTTGTCTATCCAATTATGGGCGGTTTTGTTTAGCCTTGAATTGCCACCTTCCTCCAAAGCCCCAATTTGGGTGGAGGTTCCTGATCCACCACTCTCTCTTTCTCCACAAGTAGAGGCTTTGAGGATAGTTCTTGGGTCTAGAAATTGAAAGCTTGATAAGTCCAAGAGGGAACCCACAAGCCTATGTTTTGATGGCCTTAGATGGTGAGCCATGAAATGCTATTTGTGTGTTGGATGGAGATGGCATAGAACTGATCCAAAATGTATTCTACAAGAATATACCAAACTTTTTCTTTCTATATGGGCTAGGTGGACACTCTATTAAAGTATATCCTTCTAAGAATATTCATAGAAAGGAAAAAGAAAAGGAACCAGCTCCCCCTTCTTATCCTGTGCAAGTTCATGATGAAGGTAAATCACAAGAAAGGGATAATGTTTAGTGGAGGGAAGTAAGTAAAGCAAAAATTGATGACGCGGTAAAGGTCTTTAAGGAAAGTCTGGTCGATAGCTCGGAGGGGGAAGAGGAATTTGTAGAGAACATATAGGACTTTGAAGCTTAGTTAGAACAAGCTGAGCACACTGCATTGGGGAAGGAAGACCCCAATTTACCTTGGTGAAAGGGAGAAAAGCTATCCAAGCAAAAAAAAGAAGTTAGCATTTAGGTGCTTTGGGTGATAAATCAAAGGATCCAGGTACTATAGAGTGAGAGCAGATGAGGATGTAGAGAGGCTTTACACTATCTCCTCAAGTCAGACCAATTAACTTTAAGAAGAAAAAAAATAAAAGCACTACCCAATGATGCATAGTCAAGACAAATTTTTTTTACTAATTGTAAACATTCAAGGACTGCTGTCTAATGGCCTCAAATCAACAATTTTTAATATATGGTTGCTTGCTAGAGGACTCAATCCTAATTTCTTAGCTCTTCAGGAAGTCAGAGTAGGAGTACTGAAGCTAAGATGGCAACTTAGCCAGATTCATGACAAGACAGTGTGGGCCTATACAGTACACGAAGAGGGTAGAGGGGTGTAGTGTTGGGGTGTTGCTAAGAACTTGGCTCAAGTAGTAGATGGGGTTCTACCCACCTTTGGTTGCAATGGCTTAAGTATAGACTCCATTCACATGAACCTAGTATGTCAAATCTTTTCAATCTACATGCGCCTAACCTAGCAAGAGATAGAGCACTCCTCTGGAGTGGTAAGATCCTTCAAGACGTACTATTCTTTGGGGAGATTTAATATGATCAAATGTAGAAGGGATAGATGGAACAAGATAGGTAATGTCATAAGGGGGAGTGAATTGATTGCTTGGAACATCATCATGGATTAAGCTCTCTCTTGATTGGACACGTCTTTCACTTGGTCAAATGGTCAGATAGGTCATCTCCACAGAAAACTTGGTTGGAAAAAGCTTATTTCTCTAGAAGGATTTTATATGACATGCTTTGTAATAAGCATAGTGCTTTGATGACCCTCCCTTTCTCTGATCATAGACCAATTTTAATCTCCCTAAAGAAGGGTGAAGGGAGGATTCTTAGATCCTAGTTTAGGGCGAACCCTTTTTTCTTTCAATTGCCTTATGGACAAAATAAGATTATAAGGATTTGGCACAAAGCTTTTGGACGAACAGCAAGTATGTCAAACAAGTGGGTGAGAGCCACAGAGAGCACTAGAGACTTCTTGAAGGCTATAAATGTAGATGAAACAAAGCTAGACTCACGAGTTGCCAAAAGTTATAAGAACTAATAAAGGGGTTTGAGGACAACAAATCATTTTAAGGATAGACACAACCAAAGAATGTAAGAGACAAATTGACAGTGGAGGTAGAGACAGAAGCAAGACAAACAAGCCAGGATCTACAACATAGAGTAGTGGGTAGGTAAAGGAGATAGGGCTAATGAGACTATTTTCAAAAGCCTCCAAAAGAAGCATGCTAATGAATCACTAGATGCTATTCTAAAAGACAGAAGGATTGTGCGAGACTCAGAAGAGATTATGGATATACACTTGTCCCGCTTCCAAAGACTACTAGGCAAGGAAGAGATCCTCTTAATAGAAAAAATCAAAGCTAGAGATCTTTGCCAGCAATAGGTTAGAACCAAGCGGATGGCCACCTTTAATTTCCTTTTCTTAGATAGAGATCTATCATTATAAGAATTGAAAGGGGTAGTTGATGCAATGGAAAAAGGCAAGAATCCAAGTGAGGATGGACTCCAGTAGAATTCTATCAACTTTTGTGAAATGGTTGGCCCCTATCTGATGAAGCTTTGGCAGGAATTGAAAGATAAAGGGTTCCTTGATCTAAGGATAACATAGACATGATAAAGCTAATTCCAAAAGGAGGCCCTAAAGATGAGATAGAAACTGAAGACCATTGAACATGCTGAACATCAACTATAAAATCTTTGCCAAAGCCTTGGCCATGAGGCTCAAGATTAAGATGCAAAAGTGGATAAGGAATTTATTCAAGGAAGGCACATCCTTAAGGAGATCCTTACCCTCTGGTAAGGACTTGAACTAGCTGATGAAACCAATAGGAAATTTGCTTCCTCATAGTTGACTTTGATAAAGCCTACAAAAGGATGGAACGAAGCTTCATCTTGTCTTCATTAAAGGACATGGGAGTAGGCCCTAATTTTATTTCCTTTGTGGACATCCTCCTTTGCTAGTCTAGGGGAAAGATAGAGATAAATAGTAAAGTTTCGGGGGGGGTAGATCATATGCTAACAATTTGTAGACGATACTAATTTTACTCCTCATAATGATGAGCAATCAGTGACTAGCATTATTGGATGCTTAGATGGGTTTTATTTAGTCCCTGGCTCCAAAATCAATCATGAAAAAATAGGTATCTATGGAACCAGGAACTCACCGCCGCAGATTCTTATTAACAAAGGCTATAAAATCATAAAGGAGGGAGTGGTCTTTAGGCTACTAGGAATTCTAATGGGTTTTGGAAGCTCAGAAATTATCAATGGGACTCCATAATCGATAGAATCAGGAACAAAATCACCAAATGGCAAGGTATTCAGCAACTCTTGCCAAGAGAAAGTTTTTCTCAAATCACTACATCTACCCGTTGATCATGTACTTTATTTCTTGCTAGATGCCAACTAAAAAGAGCTTGAGGAAGATTAATAGTCTTTTTCGGTCTTTACTGTGCGGTGGGGACGTAGACCACCACAAAATGGCCAAGGTAAGATGGAAATTATATATGCTACCCAAAGAAGTAGGAGGGTTGGGGGTTGTAGATGTAGAAAAATCATTGCCCTTACCTCTACACCTATACCCCTCCTCCCTCTCAACACTGACTTTCCTATGCCCCTTTTTCCTCTCAACATCGCTTTCCCTATGCCCCTTCTTCTTCTTAAATTTCACACTCACCCTTCCTGCCATCTACTACAAGCAACCAAGTCCAACACTGTAGTTAAAAGAGATCGAATGCCATAGGAATCCATGACCTTGAATCAATAAAGTGGATAGATGAGATATCCTTGCAAACTCTCCATCGCATCAGATGATGGATGTGCCACATCTGGTCCCTGTCTATGCTGCCAAGATGCTAGTTTGTTCTTGACCACATGCCGATCATAAGTATGACAATGGACTTTTGCATCCGTATATCCCACTGTCAAATCAGCACCAAACTTTGCAAGGTTATTAAAACAACTTTTTTTAATGCCCTTGCAAAGCATAAGGTGCATCAAATGCCAGATGGGCCACCGGCAAATAAGAATGCTCATATTCGCATGTGGATGCAATGTATATGAAGGAAACAAGCCCAATGGACACTGACATCCTAATACCAAACCATCAGATAAGCACCAAATTTTGCAAGGGTCTTGAAAAAACTGGTATTAATGTCTTGGCAAAGGATTAGGTTCATCAGATGTCGGATCTACCACCATGGAACAAGAATGCACATATTCACATGTGGATGATATGTATGCCAAGGAAACAAGCGCAATGGCCATCGGGATCCTAATACCGGACCGTCGGATAGGCACCAAATTTTGCAAGGGTCTTAAAACAAGTGGTATTAATGTCCTTGCAAAGGATTAGGTGCGTCGGATGCCGGATCTACCACAGGGGAACAAGAATGCTCATATTCACATGTGGACGCAATGTATATGAAGGAAACAAGCCCAACGCACTGAGATCCTAATACCAGACCGTCGGATAAGCACAAAATTTTGCAAGAGTATTAAAACAAGTGGTATTAATGTCCTTTCAAATTATTAGGTGCATCGGATTCCGGATTTGCGATCGGGAAACAAGAATGCGAATATTCACATGTGGATGATATATATGTGAAGGAAACAAGTGCAACAGACACCGAGATCCTAATACCAGATCGTCAGATCAGCACCAAATTGTGCAAGGGTATTAAAACAAGCTGTATTACTGTCTTTGCAAAGTTTAAGGTGCATTAGATGCCGGATGTTAGACCAGGGAACAAGAATGCCTGTATTTGCATGTGGATGCTATGTATGTGAAGGAAGAATGCACAATGGACATCCGCATCCAAATATCCCACCGTTGGATAAGCACCAAAATTTGCAAGGGTCTTCAAACAAGTGGTATTAATGTCCTTGCAAAGGATTAGGTGCATCAATTTCCAGATCTACCACCAAGGAACAAGAATGCATATATTCGCATGTGGATGCTATGTATCTAAAGGAAACAAGTTCAACGGACACCAAGATCCTAATACCAGACCGTCAAATCAGCATCAAACTTTGCTAGGGTCTTAAAATAAGTTTTTTTAATGTCTTTGCAAAGTGTAAGGTGCATCGGATGCCGGATGTGACACCAGGGAGCAGGAATGCCCATATTTGCATGTGGATGCTATGTATGTGAAGGAAGAATGCACAATGGACATCCGCATCCGAATATCCCACCATCGGATAAGCACAAAAATTTGCAAGGTCCTTCAAACAAGTGGTATTAATGTCCTTTGCAAAGGATTAGGTGCATCAATTTCCAGATCTACCACCAGGGAATAAGAATGCATATATTCGCATGTGGATGCTATGTATCTGAAGGAAACAAGTTCAACGGACACCAAGATCCTAATACCACACCGTCAGATGAGAACCAAATTTTTCAAGGGTCTTAAAACAAGTTTTTTTATTATCTTTTCAAAGTGTAAGGTGCATTGTAAGTCAGATGTGACACTGGGGAGCAAGAATGCCTATATTTGCATGTGGATGCTATGTATGTTAAGGAAGAATGCACAATGGGCATCTACATCCAAATATCCCACCGTTGGATAAGCACCAAACTTTGCAAGGATCTTCAAACCTTGAGTGGTATTAATGTCTCTGCACAGTGTAAGGTGCATTGGATGCCGATTGTGACATCGGGGAGCAAGAATGCCCAAATTTGCATGTGGATGCTATGTATGTGAAGGAAGAATGCACAATGGACATCTGCATCTGAATATCCCACCATCGCATAAGCACCAAAATTTGCAAGGGTCTTGAAACAAGTGGTATTAATGTCCTTCCAAAGAAATAGGTGGATCGGATGCCATATCTGCCATCGAGGAAGAAGAATACTCATATTCACATGTGGATGCTATGTATGTGAAGAAAACAAGTGCAATGGACATAGAGATCCTAATACCAGACTGTTGATCAGCACCAAACTTTGCAAGGGACTTACAAAAAGTTGTTTTAATTTCTTCCAAAGTGTAAGGTGCATCGAATGCCAGATGTGACGCCGGGGAGCAAGAATGCCCGTATTTGCATGTGGATGCTATGTATGTGAAGGAAGGGGGACGAGCATTTTTTGAGCGAAATCTTCCGAGCGTCCGAGCGAAGGAAAAAAAAAGCTTCCAACTATGCATAAATATGGCAAAAATCGATAAGAAGAAAACATAGTTTCACTTAGAAATATGCAAAGTATTATAGCTATGCCTATTTTATACAAAAATCTTTAGGTGAATCTGTAGGAATGGTGAGAGCATAATGGGATGGCTTTTGAAGAAACCCACATGTAGAGTAGACTTCTCTATGAAAATTCCCTTATGATCCTTCTTACAACTTTTACTTAATAGGGGGTGACATTGAAAACCCTCTCTCAACCTATCTTCATGAAAGAGTTTCTTCAAATAAAACTCATTGAAGCAAGCCATCCAGGTAGTTTCGCCAGCGAAACCCCTTTGAAGCAAGTCTCCCAACCTTGGACAGCACTTTTAAAAGTGACATAACTTTCATACCCAATGTCCAAATATAGTCATTCAACCACTCAAATTGATCGGAACACCCCATTTGAGCACATCTATGGAGTTATATTTTGGAAAATCTTTCATATATAGTATTAAATATTACATGTATTTTATGAGAGTGATATATAAGCCCAAGTTAATACTTATTTATAGTAATTTAAACTTCTTTAGAAACATGTCCATGAATATGCTATAAAAACACTAAAAAGATATTGCCATATGATATAAATGTGTTAATAAGTAATCATATATGCATAGTATTATTACATTGAGAGTGATTATGAGGAATGTTTCTTAAAGGAATCAACACTTTTTTAAGGTAATAACAGGGGTACAAAGGGATGTCTCTAAATAAGAAAATTATGTTGTGTAAAAATGAATGAGTGACTAGTCTGTATATTTTTATGATAAAGGGATCTAGTTCTAGTGAAAATAAAAGTGTAAAAACCATGTTTCCTAAAGAAAAACATTTTTAAAAATCTCTTGAAAAACACGCTCGGATAAACCTGCTCATAGGTTTTTGCTCGTAAAATTGATGCATCCGTGAAGGAAGAATGTAGAATGCCCATCCGCATCCGAATATCTCACCGTCAAATAAGCACCAAAATTTTTAAGGGTCTTCAAAAAAGTGATATTAATGTCCTTGCAAGGGATTAGGTGCTATTACCTAGAAAAGAGGCGACCCTCAGCATGGTGACACTCAAGGGCCATAGACGAAAGGAGAACGTGAGGGCAAAACATTGTCATGGGTGGGGAAAAGGGATTAGAAGGGGAGGGAATGAAGAGGGAGACTATGGCACAAGGGGAAAGGCAGAGGGGAAAGAGAAGCATGTACATGATGGGAGGAGGAATGTAAAGATGGAGACATCAAGGAAAGAGGGCCATGCTTTATTTGAAAGGAAGGGAAGGGGAAATCAAAGTACTAGCTAGGTGGCTTTACAAGAATGAGCGTGTTCCATCAAGGAATAGCCCCCTCCTTTTATAGCCAAGAGAGGGGGTATCTCCCAATAAATGCATCCTCCCACATGCATGGTGTGTGTGGAAGAGTGTCCCATGCGGGCTAGGCAGTTACGCACTCTCAATTGTGTGCGACAACCCTTTGCCTCATTTTTCCACATACATCAACCCCCATATCCCAAGTCTAAGATACTCCTTGGTCTCTTCCCAATTTTATAATAAGTTCAAACATCTAGGAGGACAAGTGGCGGGTTGGCACAAGGAATCTTGCCATCTCATCCTACTTTCCCATTATTTAACTTGCATTTTTGGACTTTCTACACCCCCCCCACATGGGCCTATCCTACATGGAGGGAATAATCCAATATAATATCCATCTCCACCTATTTGATATTACTTCTCCCATGGTCCTTGGGCCATGTCTCACTAAATATAGGCATGGGACTGCCTAGGTGGAGGGGTGGTGCATGGAGGACCCATGCCACCTTATCATTTTATATTATTACTACCGTGGATTATGTACAACACACCTTATGGGTCCTCTTACATGGAAGGGTGGCACATGGTCATGCCCTGCCACCTTAACCCTGGGCCCTATGCACACCATATTTTATTACACTATTGCCACACATACAAACACACACACGTATTTATGCCTTTTTCCTTAGATAAATTTATCCATAACAGTTTCCCCCCTAGGTAGGGAATCAGGGATGATTTTTTCGCGTTAGTTTCATTAATAAGTGAAAGTTTTATATGCCTTGTGAAAGTTTATATGCTTTTATAAAAATAAAAGCTTAGTATATTCACCACAATTTGAAACTAAAATTAAAAAAAGAGCTAGGTTTAGCCTTTAAGATTATAAAACTATAAATAAAGTCCATGAAAATTCACCAAAGTTTTATATAATAAATAAATATATTTGGAAACTTTCGCCAACATATTATATATACAATTTAAAATTTTGGCTAGATCTATACAATTAAGCACTAAAAGAAGACTTGTTCCCTTATATGCAATGCACATCTGGCTAACTTAAGCCTATGGTAGGCCCATCATTAGTAGTATGTCTACCCCTCATCAAGTCATATAGTAGGGATATATCTGTTCATGATTCTATCTTCAACAAGAATATGAAAGGACACTACATACATAGGTAAATAGAAACCACAAGTAGATTCTTAGCAAGAAGAATCAAATGATTAAAATGACACAAAATTAAAGAATGAAATTTTCTATAATGGCCTGGTAGAAGGTGTCTTGTTAGATATTTTAAATATTTCTTTAGTCTCAATTTATGATCGCGAAAAGTAGGTAAAAATTCAACTAAATTAATGAATAGAGCTAGAGTAGTGAATACGCAGTAAGTCACATATTTAGTTGTGTGTGAAAATCTAACTTTAATTTCATCATGTACTTCTATACATTTATATATTTAGAAATTTATCAAAATGCAAAGAACTTGCCAGTCAATAGAGGCTCTAAATATAAATCTATCCCTCAAGCATTCTCATACATTTAGTACACTTAAGCCATCTATCCAGTCTCACAATCTTGTATAGTGGAAGATTCTATAGATTTATGACAACAAATAAGAAGAAATGAACTAAACTAAAATGCCACATGCAAATACTTAAATGTATGTATCAATGTATAGGGGGACATACTCTCTTTCTATTTTTACACACACACACACACACACATGTTGTTGGTCTTGGCATTGAAGTCCCATATGAGCAAGACCTCTCCTAGCTACTTGCACCTCTAGATGTCCTCATGGAGTGCTAAGGAAGGTAAGATATGTCCCTAGAGATTGTCCTAATATAATCCAATGTCTGTGGGGATACATAATTTAGGAATGCACATTGATGAATGAGCAAAGGGTGACAGTGGAAGAAAGGAAGAATCAAGAAACCCCTTCTTTTGCCATGTCTATATTAGCCCACCCACGTTCCCAACCCAATACCATACCCACATTAGCTATCCAGCCCCGTGTGGGCATCATTTTGTCCTATCAAGACGTGTGCTTTAGCTTTTTATTAGCCTTTCTCTCTCGATCTCTATATCCATAATCTTCATGGAAATGCCACCCTTTTGAACCCTTTGGATCATCAGTCATTGCTAATGCACCAATGCACATCGTTTTTGTTCAATAGCTTTTATAGCAGGTTACATTGACAACATTGATGCACAATGGGCAAAGGATATTAAGTAATCTCCTACAATACTGGCCAACAATGCACATTGTTTCTGTTCCTAGGTTTGTAGTAGGTTTGAGTCACAATATTGATGTACGATGCTCAAAGGATATTTACTTTGTCTTTAAACATGCCTCTATTTAATGTATGCCAAATGGCCATGTGCAGGCACTTGAGTTTAGGGGTCAACCAACTCCACATGTCTCTTGTGCACATGGCAACATCATCCCTTACAATACTTGATTCCATTTGATTGGTCCCACTAGATGAGACCCCATTCCACAATTATCATGCAGCTAGTTAACTTTTAGGTCCTCTGAACTACATTTTAGGTTGGCTTCCATTCTATACCCAACAACTTTGTGGGTCTTCAAAACAAGGGCAAATACCCTCCATACTCTTGCGAGGCTTGCCGCCTAGCCCCTCCTGCATTCCCTGATCCTAGCTTGGTAGGTTGTCTTTGATGTTGCTGCTCTCTAGTCACCTCTTGCTTGGCTAGATATAGGGCTTCATGCCCTCACCATCTTACACCCACAAAGAGGAGGTGATGTCGACGAGTTTGCTTCCTTCGGCGACCCTCTCACAACTGCCAATGTGTTAATAGAAGTTGCTGGCTACAGATTTCCTCTCAACTACGAGATCAATTCTAAGTTGTACTTATGGCATGGGCATCCCTGGAATCTTGAGGTTGACGCTGTCGTCAATTCTTCCAACGAGGTAATTTTATCACATTGCATTACTGCCTTGACTTAGGGAAGTTTAAAGATCAAATATTTTCCTGTGCTTTGAGCATGTAACACCAGATTTCACGAACTTAACATCTTTCTTTTGTCGATCAAGTGTTTGTTAAAGAAGCTTGGCTCTTCTCTTTTGTGTGGTAAAAAACGTGGTGCCGCCCAAGCTCCGTTCCAAGGTTGGAATCTTTAAACCGAGTAAGAGGCAGTCATTGAGTTCCCTTTTCCTTTGTCCTGGAGCATCCAGCCTACATGCATTGCCATGGAGTTATGCATTGCCACTAAATGGTGTTGCCATGGATTAGGCTAACTTTACCATGGCGTTGAAGAATTGTTTGTAATAAAGCACAAAGCATAAGAAGAAATTAGAGATAGCTAATCCCTTAATTATGAAACTCTCTATCTGTAAGTGGCTTGGTAAGCCATAACATAGATGCCCAAAGTGGTATCATTACGTCGAAGGACCTTTCCCTTCAATTGACGTTCATGATGAATGCCGTCAGCTATCTGGTATTCTGTTCCTTCCATAATGTACTTGTTGTCTCATCAAATTCAAGAGTTGGTTAGCTTAAGTAGATGCACGGAGTGATATTTATTGTGACTTTGTTAAAGGCCAGATTTACTCTAATTTTGATGTAAGGCAAGGCTTCAGTATTGCACCTTGCCTAGGGATAGAATAGCAGAGCTGCTTCAGAATCTTTTATTTTAAGTGCCTGAAGAAACAAACTGCAGTGCATACAAGGAAGAAAGAAACTTGTCTGAAGTTTGGACTTAAGAATAGTGTGACGTTGCCCAAACTCAGCATGTTCATGCTGGATCATAGGTTAGAACTTTTCTCAGACAGAGGTGTTTCAGGGACTTGATGAAGAGTAGATAAACCTTGCTAATGCAACTCTAGGCAGCTTTCATTTGTATTAGAAGCATGTACAGAATGCAGAAATAAGAAAAGCCCTTAATTGTGAAATTCATTACACATGGAATGGGTTTACCTCAGTAACCTCAGGGATTCTTATTAAACCATGTAGTGGGTCTTTTGATCAATGCACATACCCTTCGGCGGGCTCATGTGGGTCCTCTTGTACTAATACAGTAATTGGCCAATTGACATATAGCGTTCACATATTAATCAGACACTGTTTCATCAGGCCATAAAAGAACTCTGTAATTCGTAAATGACAATTCTGGCATTCTAGCCATTTTATGAACTATGGCATTAGAATTTAACTTCATACTATGTTGTCTGCTTCGGTACACTCCATCTTGTAGTTCCAGTTCAAGAAAGACAGTACAAGTCTGGAGCTGCAGACAAAGTGCACACACTCTCATATGTGACTTAAGTGGGATGGGTTTGCCTTTATGCACAATGGTTTCTGTGGAAGTTGGAGCTTCATTTGAGGACTTGGTGACAACCATTGGCATGGGTGTAGGGCTGAAAACTTCTCGCCCCAATGATTCTTATGCTGTAGATTGAGAGGTGGTGAGAGAATGACAGTCAGTATCAAGTAGGAGATTTTATGGTCCAAAATTAATGAAGGGTAAAATAAAAGTAGAAAGTCTTGTTTTGGTTTTGGTTCAAGGTGAATCAGCTATGGAGATCGCAACTTATGCTTGGGTACTGATGAGAATATAAGCATAGCTGTGCTTTCTAAGTTATTAAAATTTCTAGTTTTCTCTTTTACTCTTTACAAACCCCTTCTTGCTTCTCTTTTCTGTAGAAAAGAGGGCAGTGCAGGATAGCGAGGAGAGAGAGAGAGAGAGAGAGAGAGAGAGAGAGAGAGAGAGAGAGAGAGATTTTTTAATGTTGAAAGGTCGAAACCACATGAGACCAAAATCTGAATACATCGTTAGATACACCCCATGATGGGGAACATGCTGATTCCAATAGAAGGATGCTTGGTGATGTGGCAACATCTGCAAGTGCAAGGCACTTATCCAACGACCTGGGTACCATGGAAAGCATGCCACAGATATTCCTCCACCATTCGTTCACCTTCTATACTAACAATCAGTCACAGGATGGCATGCTGTGCTAGGGGTGAGTTAAGTACCTACTGCTGTAAATAGTTCCTGCCAGAAATGACCCATAAATTTTGCAGCTGGGTCTTGGTAGGTATGAAATGGGCAACTTATGCTTGGGTACTGATGAGGACATAAGCGTAGCTTTGCATACTAAGTTATCATTCTTTCATTTACTCATATTTTGTCTATAGTTTCTTACAAACTCCCTTCTTTCCTTTGTTCTTTTGCTTGTTCTATAAAAAATGTATATGAAATGTATAGATGGTTTCCCATCCTCTATCTATAGAAGGAAGCCCCATGATGAAATCCATAGCTATGTATATGTCCATGTGCCCTCTCGAATGAGTAATGGTGGCAACAAACCAGCTGGTAGTTTGCCGTCCATTTTATTTTGTTGACATGTCAAACATTCAGCAACATATTTTACTACATCTCTTCACAAACTTTCCCAGAAGAAACTCTGCCTTATCCTCTCATGTCTTTGTGACACTTTATGACCTACCATAGGACAAGAATGCATTTTCCTCAACACCAGCTACCTATACAGTGAGTCTGGAACCAAATAAATTTTGTTCTGGAACCAGAAGAAGGCATTATGCAATTTAGATCCTGACATGAGGGCTCCTGCAATCTGAAAAGATGGCTGTTGTCTTAGAATGCTGCATGCACTCTTCTTGAATGCCATGCATACAATCCTGGTAAATTGTAGAGACTACAGACTTGGTCAAGTTTTGTGTAGATGTGTTAGTGTTTAAGTTAGTGTTAGTTGTTAATGAGGGACCTTAGTTAACCTTATCTTCTTCTCTTGCATTCTGCTCTATGCTTAACCTGACAAGCATTCTGCTCTATGCTTCATGATGCACGTTTTCTGAAGGCATTTATTAAGCAACTAACAATCCCCAATTTCTGGGGCAATCTAACAGCTCACAAGCCAACCACCTCAGCCAAACAAGTGGCCAGAAAGACCAGCTGGTCTGGCCGACCAGTTGGCAGGCCCATCGACCAGCTGGCCGACCAGCTAGGTCTGGCCTATAAAAGCACAAGCCGTCACACTCCTTCAGATAGGATAGGACCTGCAGCTGCTCCTCTTCTCCTCCATGCTTTGCTGTAGCCCCACCTGCTCCACTTCTACCTCTCCTCTTCAGTTTTGCTCCTCTCTACCTCCTGGCTGCTGCCTTCTCTCTGCCTCTCCTTCCTGCCTCCTGGCTGCTCCATCTTCTCCTCCAGATCTGCCCCAACTTCTCCTCCTCTACTCCAGATCTGCTCCTCTACTTCAGCTCTGTCCCTTCTGCTCTAGATCTGTCCCATCCTCCTCTAGATCTGTCTCTTCTTCTCCTCTGTTCCAGATCTGTCCCCTCCTGCTCCAGATCTGCTCCTTATCTTCATCATCATCAAGCTACATGGAGGACTGCGTTACATTCCCTAGATTTTCAATGAGCCCTTGCAACCAATTTTTTCCTTGGGTGAAGAATTGTATAGTTGGAAGAAACATTCTCAAGAAGACTCTGTTTTAGATGAAAGAGAATGCCCTCTTGTGCCAAGGAGGCTATTGGGATCTTTTGTACAACTTGCACTTGCTGCTCTCTCTAAGGCTAATCCTGCAAATTTGGTTTTGGATGAATATAATAAGTGCTACACTGTTTGATTTAAAAATATAAGATTGAGACCTGTGAGATTAATACCTATACGGTTGTGTCATATGCTATCTTGGAGCTGGATTGTATGACTGTTTACATAATCAGTAGCCTTTGTGACTTGCATTCTCTCTCACAGCTTCCTATCATGGTCAGCCATATGTCGGTTTACTACTCCCACTGTGGAAGCTATCCCTGTCTGAATAGTATCCATGGCATACTCCCACTGAAGCCTAACATACTACAGCATAGCCTCATCATCACCGGATGGATGTACATGCTTTGTCTAAATTTCAACTTGCTGTCCAAGCCTACTAACATCACATGAACCTACATCTAGAGGTCCAATCTCACCATAAGATGGCTGATATAGTAGCCCAATATCACTGTCATCATCACCATGTAACGCCCAATCAATATGTACACCCATGATCCGGGCTCCGAAAAGGTGCATCCAGAGCACCTGGCAGTCCCACTGCATAATCATGCATAACCTGAGGTACCACTACCTGTGGCTCTCTAACCTCTTGTGGTACTGGTTGCTGTCCTGGGACTACATCAAGTGGCAAAAGTCCTCCACGTGGATCATATAGTGGCTGTCCATCCTCTTGGAACACCACTCTTCGAACTGCCACTGTCTTTGTGGTTTGTTTATGCATCTGATCCTCATCCAAGATGCGATCATGGCTATGTACATACCCCAAGAGGAAGCACTTCCTAGGCCTAGGTTTTCACCTGCTTCTTGTATCCCTGGGTACCTGCATAAATGCCTCACAGCCTGACACCCAAAAGTGGTCACATAATGGAGTCTGACTACTTCGTAACTTTGGTACTACACCTCTAGATATGACCAGACATCCTTTAGTGATCTTCCAAGACTGACTACTAAAGGACACATGATAACCCAAATAGTCCAACTGATCCATAGAGATCAAACTCTTTGTAAGCTTTGATACATGTCTAACATCTTTCAGCACTAATGTAGAACCATGAGGAAATACCAAATGGATATCTCCCGCACCTAGAATGTCACATGGCTGATCATGCAATCTAATTAATCCCTTTTTGTGAGCATCATATGATGCAAACCACTCCCTATGCGGAATAACATGAAAAGGTCCAAAATCCAAGATCCAGTCTTGCATCAAGACATCATCCATGGCTACCAAAAAAGAATGTGGGTAAGCAGATGCATAACGTACATCTACATCATTGCCATCACTGAAGATAGCATTCACCTGTTCGTCCTCGGTCTCTTTATCCTCTTTCTTCTTACCATCAGTCTTCTTCTTTTGCTCTCTTTCTAACCTATAGCAGAATCTCTTGAGGTGCTCTTTCTTTGCATTGTGAAAGCATAAACCCTGTGAGGTCCAGGTCTATAACTGGACTTCTCCCTATCCAGGGACTTGTCTCTCCCACTAGACATGCAATCCATGAGTATAATGGAGCTCTCTATAGCCTTCCACATGGCCTCGCCCCTCCGGCCTTCCCTGATCCTAGCTTGGTAGGTTGTCTTTGATGTTGCTGCTCTCTAGTCACCTCTTGCTAGGCTAGATATAGGGCTTGATGCCCTCACCATCTTACACCCACAAAGTTGACTTTAGATCCTAGCATATAAAGGAGCATCTAGGTGGGTTTATGGTTTGAGTTAGCAGTTCATTGGATTGATTTCCTGTCATGTCTATCACCCATTTTATGTTTAAGGTTATCTTGTCATAAAAACTCTTATGTATCACATTTGTCATAAAAGCTCGGTCCATGCGCTTTTACTCAAGCATCTAGAAATCCCATATTCATATCTCATGCCTCTGGAACTAACTATCTCACCCCCCAACTTAACCCATGACCACTCCTCAAACTAACCCTAACCCTTACATGTACTCACTAAATTGATGTACTTATATTGCATGCCGACATCACCTCCTCCTTAGGAGGGACCCCATAGGTTGGTCAAGTTTTGTGTGGATGTGTTAGTGTTTAAGTTAGTGTTAGTTATTAATGAGGGACCTTAGTTAAGTTCATGTTATCCAGCTAAGGTCATTCAAGGATCCATCAATGAGGAGGAGAAGTCAATGCAAGTGTGATATGGATCTCATCGAAGCTTGAAACATCCCAAACCTCTAACTAAACCTTCGTGTGCACCACGAGCTAGGACGAAGTTTCTTAGATCTAGTTGACAAGTTGAAGAAATGTATGCTTATTTATTTTGTAAAAGATTCTATTGTGAATATGCATATGCATCATTGTTTGTGGTGTGCTCTTTCTTTTTTAATGTATTTTGTAAAAGAAGGGCTTGGTTTGGGAAGTGGTGTTTGTTTCCTGCGCTCACAAGGCAGGGGGCTAAGAGGCACCATGACCTAGGACCAAGTTTCTTAGATCTAGTTGATAAGCTGAAGAAATGTATGCTTATTTATCTTGTAAAAGTTTTTGTTGTGAATATGCATATGCATCATTGTTTGTGATGTGCTCTTTCTTTGTTAATGTATTTATTGGTGCATTGTATAGAGTAAGTTGAAATTGGTTTGGCATGCTTTATGTAGTGTAGTATTATGATTTTAAACATAAAAGAAGGGCTTGGTTCGAGAAGTGGTGTCTGGTTCCTACGCTCACAAGGCAGGGGGCTAAGAGGCACCACGACCTAGGACCAAGTTTCTTAGATCTAGCTGACAAGCTGAAGAAATGTATGCTTATTTATTTTTTAAAAGTTTATGTTGTGAATATGCATATGCATCATTGTCTGTGATGTGCTCTTTCTTTGTTAATGTATTTATTGGTGCATTGTATAGAGTAAGTTGAAATTGGTTTGGCATGCTTTATGTAGTGTAGTGATTTCAAACATGAAAGAAGGGCTTGGTTCAGGAAGTGGTGTCTGGTTCCTGCGCTCACAAGGCAGGGGGCTAAGAGGCACCACGACCTAGGACCAAGTTTCTTAGATCTAGTTGACAAGTTGAAGAAATGTATGCTTATTTATTTTTTAAAAGTTTCTGTTGTGAATATGCATTTGCATCATCGTCTGTGATGTGCTCTTTCTTTTTTAATGTATTTATTGGTGCATTGTATAGAGTAAGTTGAAATTGGTTTGGCATTCTTTATGTAGTGTAGTATTATGATTTCAAACATGAAAGAAGGGCTTGGTTAAGGAAGTGGTGTCTGGTTCCTACGCTCACAAGGCAGGGGGCTAAGAGGCACCACGACCTAGGACCAAGTTCCTTAGTTCTAGCTGACAACCTGAAGAAATATATGCTTATTTATTTTTTTTAAGTTTATGTTGTGAATATGCATATGCATTATTGTTTGGTATGCATGATGTGATGTGATCCTTTTTTTTTAAATAAGTTGATACCAATTTCATGTTTGTTGGTCAAGACTTGTTTTTTTTGCATGTAATGGTGCTTCAGTCTTACAAGGTTGTGAGAATGGTGTCTTTGTATAAATAGAAACAAAATATGCTCCTTACTGTGTTGGGATACATTGTATGGCTCATCGCACAAATCTAGCTTACAAAGTTGTGTCCTCATTTCCATCAGTACAACGAATCGAGACATTGGTTTAAAAAAGCTACTCTTACTTTTGCAAGAGTCCAAAAAGATACAATCAATTTAGAGTTATTGCAGAAGCACTGGGTACAAAAGGGAGGAAGATTTTGAAGAATGTGGATACTAGATGGATATCTTTGTATCCTAAATGCTAGCTATTTCATGTATTTTGAAATTATGTAAAACGAAAAAGACAGAGTTTTCAATAGAACTAGTTTTTAGTATATTTGTGAAAATTGAAAGTTTTTTAAATGCCCTAGAATATTTAGCCAAGTTTTGAAACAAAAAGTATAACAAAAGATATAATTCGCCAATTCTTTGAAACTTTTAAAAATAATTTATGAAAAATTTCACCAGTATATTATAATACTATATTTCTATACCTTCGATAAAAACATCCCTACAGGGAATGCACAGCATTTCCATGCCTGGGTCCATCATGCACAAAGAAGGGCTTGAGGTAATGCTTGTTGATCACCTTCTTGCCATATGGCTCATGCAGCTCTCGAACTTGTACAGACCCATTGCTACATTCCTTGATGACTTTGTATGGACCGGTCCACAATGGAAGGAACTTCTTATCCATTTGGTGGTCCAATCTGTTATCAAAGCATAGCACAATATCCCCCTCAACAAAGTGTCTTTCCCATCCCTTATGAATCTTAGCATCCAAGCGGGCCTTTTGTCGATTCTTTTGAATCTCTGTTTGATGTAGGGCAAGGCATCAGGTTTCATGTAGCTTCTCAAGTTGCACCAACCGGGCCTCTACAGTTTCATCTTCCGTCATCCTCTATTCTTGTGCCAATCTCAAAGCTAGAATCTCTATCTCTAGTGGTAAAATGGCCTTAGTACCGTACACCAACTCAAAAGGAGTGTGACTTGTAGATGTTTTATGAGTGATGTTGTAAGCCCATACGGCTTTTGTGACCTTCTGATCCCACTGGCTCTTGTTCCCTATAGCCATTTTTCCCATGGTTTTACAAAGGAGGTAATTGGGCCGCTCTATTTGACCCATGGTTGCTAGATAATAGATGCTAGAAGTGTGATGGTGCCAAATCTCCCCCCAAGCTTGGGGAGCATCCCACCCTTCAAAGAAGGACACCTTTTTAATTACCTCCAAAGCAGCAAGTAGCTCGATCACTGGACAATGAGTAGAATTGAAATCAAAGTCCTCCCAGCGTATCACTAGTTCTTCACCTTGAATCATCCATGGTGTATCATCCCACCCGTTGTCTCCTTGAGCAAAACTCATCATCAATGCTCTGTTCTGAGCCACTGGATTCACCATCCACATAAGATTGACCTACATTCACATCAAACATGGGCTAATCTACCTTTTCTTTTCCTTTTCATGATACTTGCATACCACTATCTACATTGCTTTGAGGAGATTCTCCTGATCTCAATCTTCCTACCCATAGTGAAGTATGTGAACCATTGCTAGAGGACACTGCAAGTCCACTAATACTTAAAATAAAGTCACCGAGGACTCTCGCCACACTGCGAAGGGCATTTCAATATGAGACAATGCACTCTTGCACTTTTCGGCTGTGCTATCTGCAGAGATTTGCTCCCAAACTCGAAAAAGGAAAGCAACACTGGTCCTCTTACCAGGACACTGCAAACTTGGTTTGCTTTCTTGAGCTCCTTACCACAAACCAGGCTCTGATACCATGTAAAGATAGTGGGATAGAAGGAAGGAGTCTCACTTGCAGCTTTCTCACATACACAATGGGGGAATACATACAAAGGTGGAGGCTAAAAATAGTTTTCCTCTTCTTAGTTGTGAAAGCCAAAAGAACTCTGGTACAAAGAAATAGAAGAACCCTATATGTGGGTCTCAAACCAAACTCAGCTAACTAAGGTGGCATACTAACTGAGCCATGAACTAGAGTACATAAGGATAGCTGTCATCCAGCTATTATTCATGGGCGGTGTACCAACTGCATCTGCAGTTAACAAGTCGGTGACATAAATGCACAATGGTCACCCTGGCATATCACGAGTGGAGCTCGATATCTCAACAAAATATGAGGTTGAAAAGGGTAAGTAGTGATCAAATGGAAAAAGAGGAATCAAGCATTTCTACTAAAGCAAAAAGAAAGGCCAAGCTAAAATATAGCTTGAAAATATATTTACAACACTTAAATTATAATTTTATCTTCATACATTCTAAAAAATCTTCATTTGATAATAGGATTTACATCAAGATCTAATGTTGAAAAGTAAAGATTTTGCACAACCTATTAAGGTGAGATAATTTATAAAGCACAGTTATTCATGGAGTTTTTAAAGGTTCCATTGTATTATTTAATATTTTTAAATTCACATTATTATTATTCTAAATACAAATTAAAGTGATAAATTAAGATATTATACTTGCATTAAATTTTGATTTAGTTTTGTTTGTCATTTGTTGCAGGGAGGAGGTTGGAGTGTAGTTAATCAAGAAACGATAGTCATTAAATTTATTGGAGCTAGAACTGTAGATGCGATGTATAGCCAAGTTTTAATTGTGTAAAGAGTAAGAAAAAAGGTTCACATGCCATTGGAAGTGACAAGGATTATCATTCCATGAGAGATGAAGTAGTAGAATGGCTTTTGCAAGAAGGAAAAATAGCCACAAAAAATCATGGAGCACCAACTTTGCATCTTGAGGATGTAGAATTGGTATAATTATAACATTTTGAACAATTATGTATAATTATAACATTTTGAACAATTATTTTTCCATTGACAGCAACTTTTAATTAAACAAATTAGTAGTTTTTTTGTTTCCAAGTTCTCTCTATATAATAAAGTTGATGAACAATTATTCTTTCATTGTCAGTGATTTTCAAGTAAATGCTTATAAGTTATATATTTTTTATTTTATATATATTGAAATAAAAAAATTTTAAGATTGAAGTAAAGTAAATACTTTTACTTAAATGAAAAGTTATTATAAATAAAAAACCACTTTGTTTTACTTTCCCTATATAGAAACAAACTCCTACATAGGAAAAATTAACTATATAGGAAAAAACCCCTATGTAGGAAAAAATTCATATATAGAAAAAAACTCCTATACAGGAAATTGGATGTGGAAAAAACTCCTTGGTTTTCCTAGGAAGAGTATCCAGGTAGTGGCCCATTTTCTCTAGTTAAGACTTTTCCTAGTTCTTCTCATTTGGAACTAGGAAAAGTCCTTTTTTTTCCTATATAGTGAATAGCTAGAAGTTCCTTGTGTATAGTCTAAGTAAATTGAATTTGATTTTCAAGCCATAAATTATATGTTAAGTAAATTGTTTTTTTCTTTCTTACCCGCTCTTGTGTTTCGTGTTTGCCCAATCCCCCCAAATTACACTTGTTAGCACATCGCATGTCTAGAGTTTACAAAACCCCTCGTAGGAGGAGATATGATTTGTACTCTCTTGAGGACTTCGATTCTACTCAGTCGACTCCTCAGGGGCCTACCCTTGTGACTACCCCTACTCCTCTTGGGCCTAGCATTGCGACTACTCCTCGAGGAACTCCTTTGCTAGTAGCCCATGGCTTCGTTGGGAGTCTCGATGAGTTTGTTGCATCCATCAGCGATGGGGAGGTAGTGAGATTCTTCTCTTTGCTATCCGAGAGGACCTTAGCTATTCCCTCTCCTTCACCCCTCGGGGGTAGATCAAGGCCATCAACAGGTGGACCTACTTGACATTTGTCCATTGTAGCCCCTTGGGGTCATCACCTAGGTGTACCCATCGTAGGTCCAGGAAGAATAGTAAGAGTCAAGGCTGATGTCATTACTCAAGGGATGTAGATGAGTCAACACACTCACATCCCTACAGATCTCCACTTTGTCATGAGACCCAGTATGAGTTAGGTCCCTTGACCTCTCCACTCATAGGCAAAGGCACCCTAGAGCCCACTACCTCTCCTATTCCTAGCTCCTTAATCGATCGCACCACCCCTTGCTCTAGCTCTACTACTCCATATCCCTCACCCGAGGACCTTTACTATGAGATCACTATGGATCCATAGATCATAGAAAATAAAAAGGGCAGTCAAGTCATGAGGCAATTGATGAGCCACAATTTTAAGAACGACATAACACTGAACTGGCAGAACTAGGATGAGGAAAAGAAGAAGGCAGTTTTGGAGGAATTGAGAAGACAATTCCCTAGCCCTCGCAAGCAGAGCTAGGATGAGGAAAAGAAGAAGGCAGTCTTGGATAAATTGAGAAGACAATTCCCTAGCCCCCACATGTACGAGCTCGATGACCACTACATGTGAGAGTGCATGTGTGGTGTCTTGAAGCATCTCAAGTCAAAGTTGCAAGATTTCATCATGGCGAAGAAGCCTAAACCCGACTGGGCGGAGAAAGGTGACTAGAATCTTTTGAAGAAGGAGCTAAGGGACACGACCACAAATTTTGGCAATCAGAAGAGGGCTACAATGGCTAAATACCATAGGTGCTTTGCACCTCAGCAGTGGCAGATGGGTCGTATTCGAGGCATGGGTGGTAGGTCTACTTCTCATCTAATTTATTGTTCTATTTGTTTTATTACATATTTCATGCACTTTATCTAACTCTCATAATTTGGGTCCATAACAATTTGCAATTAGTCACCATCCCATAGGTGAAGAGAAGAATGTGCATTCCACATAGGAGCAAAGAATTGGTTCTTTGAGATGGATATAAGTCTACAACTTGTAATCTCACTTTTAAAATTGTTTTATTCTTTAAGTTCCAATCTAATTTCAAATTAAAATGGTTTCACTCTTAGGGTGCAATATTGAACGTCCCATTAGCAGAGGCGAGGAGGCAGTTCTTAGGGGATTTGGCTTAGAGATCGACAAGGAACAGGGATCAGGCAGAGGTCACGAGGGCTAGGGATCAGGCAAAGGTCACAAGGGTGAGGATGACAACGAGTCAGATGAGCAGTAGTAGTAGTAGTACTATTAGTAGTAGTTTGTATATACTTCAGCATGTATATGCTTTTGTCTGTCGGCTTGTTTGAGCAATTTTGTATCACCCTTTTTGAAAGGGAAATTTTATAACAAACAAGGTGTAAACATTTTTTTGTAATGCAAAAAAAAAACATTAGTGGGGCAAAATGGGGCCACATCAAGCCTTGTTTTGCCCCACAAATTTATTTTGTGTGTTCTATTAAAGGTTAGTATGTATCGACGGTTTACTAGTGATGGTATACCAACCTTTACTAGCATTGGTATATACCGACACACATTTTCTGACACTTATAACAACATAATTACTGGCATTTTTTTCGTTTAATTAAAAAAAAATAGTGTTAAAAAGGTCAATATTTGTGTTGAAAAATGGACTATGTAGTGTTAGAAGGACCAAAAGGGTCCTTTTGGCTTAAGAAAATAATCTAGGCTATAATCTCATGATTAGGATACCCACAAATCAGAAGAGAAAAGAATTAAAATTTTGGAGGAATCTATGACTCCTCCTTGGTGGATGGAAAATCAACCGCCCATTCAAAGCCCTCCATTTAAAGTACATCACTAGAATCAAACAAATTAGGTCAAGCTAGGATAAGGTTGCATTGTATGGTCTTTTAAAGCTTCCATTATATCTAATGGAGAGGGTGGTAAAGAGAGGCTCATGGAAATCCCAATGAGATCTACAACCACAGAGCCATTGGATCATGGAAGGTCTAATGGCCATGCACTATATAGTGTCTGTATCCTATTCTATCTTGCTTCTAGATACATGACCATCTCTCATTAGTGCACTCACTATAGGTCTCTTGAATGAGGGGTTGTGGTATGAACATAGTGTATTAAATCTATTTGAAGGCCTTAAGCATGCTTTCTAATCAAGACTATTGAATCATAGATGATCTAACTCCATATAAATGAACATAGGGTATGTACCCTACTCTATACCCCCATCGAGACACATGATGAGGTCACGAAAGTAGCCATGTCACCTATAGGTATCTTTGAATGTAGACACTACCACCAAGATGTGCATTATATACACTTATATTTAAAGGGAAACTGTTGGATTGGTGACCCATTGAATGCTCCTGATGCTACGCTTTAGATACCCTTGGATCAACCTATGTCCTTGAAAAGGTGCAATGTAAGCATCATTGGATGATGGAAGCTTGGAGGTGAACTACCAAGAAATCCTACGTGTAATGAGCATTCAAGGTGTATTTTAAAACCCATGTATATTGGGTATCCAAGGGGTATATAAAAAAACCTTATTTGTAAATTTTTCATGAATTGAATGATTTCTTTTTTTATAAAAGCTGTGGTCAAGTTAGAGAATGCACAAGGATGATGGAAAATCTTATGAAAAAGGATGTTGATGATCCAAATACAATTAGTAATCTTAGTTCAAAGAGAGGTTTAAAAAAAGGAAGAAAATGCTTTGGATATAGAAAGACTACAAAATTTGGAAAACGACCACAAGGTGAAAGACGGTGTGAAGACCCCGAGCATGATCCCACTTTGCCTTCGAGTTGTGGGAGACAATATACATCTTATTCCAATAACTCTAAGGATCTTCATATTTGTAAGGCATGCTATAATAGAACCAAAAGAAATAAGGCTTTTCATGAGCCTTGAATGTGGTCTTTATTTCCTATAATTTTGTGATAAGAATTACTTTGATGTTCTATGGTTTCCAAGCTAGCATGATGTTTGAGAAATATGGTGTTGAATTTTTATATGATCATTTACTAGTGGTAAAATATGCTTACTTTTATTTTAATGCAAGAATTATAGAATCGATCATCATTTTTAGAAATTACCTTAGATGGCCATGGAGGCTCAAACTTGATTTTGAGCTCAAGCAAGTGTTTCTTTTCTCTTGAATTGCCTCTAACATAGCCATGGAGGCTCAAACTTAAGTTATAAGGTTTAATGTTGAGTCTTTATGGCAATTAACTTGTTATGAAATATGCTTAGAAAATTTTTGAGTGCATAAGATGTCTTTCATTTTTTATTTTTTGAAGTATTCTATCGCATAATGATATGTATTGATTTTTTTTCTTGAATTTTTGTGGCAATTAGTTTGTTACCAAATATGCTAAGTTGAATTTCCACATGTATTATAAAATTAATTATTATTTTTATAAGTATTATAATGCATAAGATGTCTCTAATGTTTGGTGTTGATTTTTTATGGTAATTATTTTTTTGTCAAATATGCTTAGTTTTATTCTATTACCTATATTATAGTATTTATCATCATTTTTAAAAGTGTTCTAGTCC
The DNA here is from genome assembly GCF_047967505.1 of Dipteris shenzhenensis. Taxonomy (NCBI): domain Eukaryota; kingdom Viridiplantae; phylum Streptophyta; class Polypodiopsida; order Gleicheniales; family Dipteridaceae; genus Dipteris; species Dipteris shenzhenensis. The sequence goes on from NC_141612.1 coordinate 46,773,327, forward strand.
ACAAAATGTATTCAATATTTGGTGTCAAGTTTTTGTGGCAATTTATTCATCATCAAACATGACTAATTTTCTTCAAATACATGTATCATGGAATTGATCATCATTTTTTAAAGTGTTCTTTTTTTTTCTTGATTTTTTTGTGAAAATTAGTTTACTGCCAAATATGCTAAGTACTATCACATGTAATATGAAATTAATCATTATTTTTATAAGTATTATAATGCATAAGATGTCTTCAACGTTTGGTGTTGATTTTTTGTGGTAATTATTTTATTATTGCTAGTACTTTGATTTCCCCCTTCCCTTCCTTTCAAATAAAGCATGGCCCTCTTCCCTTGATGTCTCCATCTTTACATTCCTTCTCCCATCATGTGCATGCTCTTCTTTCCCCTCTCTCTCTCCCCTTGTGCCATAGTCTCCCTCTTCATTCCCTCCCCTCTTAGTCTCTTTTTCCCACCCAGGTTAATGCTTCTCCCCTCACATTCCCTATTCCTCTATGGCCCTCGAGCGTCGCCATACCTATCCTCAATTACAACACCAAAATAGAAGTAGAAGAGGTAGAGAGAGAGAGAGAGAGAGAGAGAGAGAGAGAGAGAGAGAGAGAGAGAATTGTGGGGCAAGGAGCGGCAGTGGAAGGATATATTTCTCCAAGTGACCAAACACACATATTTTATACACACACACACACACACACACACACATAGGAACATGACCAAACTCATCCTCCTCTAAAAACACAACACATAGTGCAGTTTCAATTTCATGATAGTCAGGTTGAAAACCATAAAATTCATAATGCATAGCGGGGACTAGCTACAATGACATCCCCACTGACACCATCAGTGCCCAATGGTGGGGGTAGACCATAGCATAAACGTATGCTCCCACACATACAAACCCACACTTGAGCATCTATTCATACAAAGGTCTTCATACTGCGCTTCTGTCGGCACTCTGGAGGTGAAGGTTGTCAAGGATAATGCCAAAATTACAATACCAATGATGGATCAACTTAAGATAAAGGGAAGTACCTTTATCCGAATTTGAGAAGGCTAAAAAGTTTTTAGCTTATTAAGTTTTTAATAACCACTGCCCTAGTTTTCAAAGTAGTTGATCTCAATTAACCTTTCATACTTGAAATTGATGCAAGTGGTAAAGCTATGGTATTTAATGTTTGATGTCGAGTTTTTTGTGACAATTTATTTATCATCAAACATGACTAGTTTTCTTCAAATACATGTATCATGGAATTGACCATCATTTTTTAAAGTGTTCTAGCGCACAAGATGTCTTTAATTTTTTGTGTTGAGTTTTTGTGGCAAATAAATTAATATTAAATATGCTTAGTTTTATCTAATATCTAGTATTCTAGAGATAATGGTTATTTTAAAAAGTGTTCTAGTGCATATGATGTTTTGTGGTAATTAATCTATTATCAAATTTGCTTACTTACATTCCATTGCATGTAGTCTAGTATTAATCATCATTAAATTTAGAATTTTCATCCATAAGATAGATTCAATGTTTGGTGTTAAATTTTTTTATATTACATATAGATTGATTATATGAAAGACAATAATGAGAAAATGTGTGTAGACTCTCTCTCTCTCTCTCTCTCTCTCTCTCTCTCTCTCTCTCTCTCTCTAACTCAATCATGATTTATGACTTATTGATGTCTTGTTTGCATATAGATGGACAATGTGGCTAGAACTAGTTATAGGTGGTGCATGTGCAACTATAGGTGTAAACATACACCTAGTTGCACATGTGTGTAGACTCTCTCTCTCTCTCTCTCTCTCTCTCTCTCTCTCTCTCTCTCTCTCTATCTATCTATCTATCTCTATCTATCTCTCTCTCTTTCTCTCTTTCTCTCTCTCTCTCTAACTCAATCATGATTTATGAGTTATTGATGTATTGTTTGCATATAGATGGACAATGTGGCTAGAACTAGTTATAGGCAGTGCATGTGCAACTATAGGTGTAAAAATACACCTAGTGGAATGCAAATTGTGAGTAGGAGCACATACTTTCAAGATTTTCGTCAAGATTTACTTGGAAATATCCATCCAAGTGTCAGGCGGCAAGTGGAACAAGTAGGCACATTTGAGGTTTTGACAAGAATAGATATGCAAGAGTCAGAACTTACTCCCAACCCTGATAGAGAGGCAACAACACATATGCAATCATCACCTTCTACTTCACATCCTCAAAGAAGGGAGAGAAGAGTATGGTGTGATTGTAATGTAAATTGTCATGGGAGACGAGAGGTACCACATTCTACTTTCATAAGAAATAAAAAAATCCAACAAAGGCATACAAGGATTCTCTCAAATTTAGGATTGTCTTCATTGGTTGAGGATCCTAATGAATGTTGTGGAGGAAATGTTGAAGAGGAATTTGATATTATTGGAGATGAGAATTTCTTTGAGGATAGCTTTTTTGGAGATGAGGCGGATCTACCATAGGACATTGATGAGGAGAGTCTACAAAAGGACTTTACCTTAGAGGATAGAATCATAGAAAGATGCATTTAGATGCAAGCTTTATGGGACAGAAATCAAGCATGGATATAGTTTCAAAATGAGATGCTTCAACTGCTATTTGGAGACATGGGAGGAAAAAGGGTTGGAAAAAGAAACATCACAAACACAAAGCAAAGCCTTAGTTCATTGCTAGTTCAACTTCCACCAACATGGGATGGTGATCTTGATGGAGTTAGAGTCCCAACATGCTGGGATCAATTGAATAACTTATACACTAGACTTGGTATGGTTCAAGCACAACACTTTAGAATGTGTACTGGTAGCAAAGATAATGCACATGGTCCAAAGGTATTTCAACCTAGTGATGAAGATAGATACACAGGAAAGGTTATTTATTGCTTGTGTGATGCAAATGCTCGAATCAAGAAGAAGCTCAAGCATAATTACTTAGAATGCTCTGAGAAATGCCCAAAATGTAATATCATGAGAAAGGACATGATTGTGTTTGATTATGTTCCTCTGCATCAACAACTATCACTTTTAACTAGGAGGACCACTCTATATGCCACGAGCTTCTCACAATGTGGAATAATCAAGAGCGATGGGAAAAAGATAGAATGACCAACCAGAATATATAAATGAGTTTTGGGATGGTATGAAATGCAGAGAATATCAAGACTTTTGGAATCCAAACTCCACATATGAATTGCCAATGATATGTAACAAATCTTACCAGAAAGCATATAGGGCCTTTCCAAGCTCTAATATGTCACAAGTGCTACAAGATGGGTGGAATGAGGAAGAAAAAGTGTATGACTTCTTTTGCAAAAGCTGCCGTTCTCATATTCAATGTGAAAGGAAAATAGAACATGTAAGTAGCTATTTGATTATACTATATTCCATCATTGAAGGCTTGTTTGCATGTTGATAATATGCTCATTTGAAGAGTTTCTTGATTTTTTGTGACAGGGTGATCCTTAAAATTTTGCGTTTTGTGTCCACTTTGATGGCTTTCAAGCATCTCATACAACCCAAAAGGATTGTGGTGTGGTTGGAGTCCTCATTCTAAATGGTGGAAGTGAAGTATAGAAGGCTTGTGGGCAATTTGATTTACTTATGCAACACATGGCCGGACATCAGCTTTGCGACTAGTGTACTAAGCAGGTTTTCTAATAAGCCCCCTGGGAGAACCATTGGAGGGCAGGGATGCGGGTGTTGAAATACATCAAAGGCACACTTGATTATGGCATCACCTATACCAAGGGCAACATGTGACTCGGATTGGGCAAGAGACGTGGACAGCAAGAGATCAGTGACAGGTTATTATTTCTCACTTGGATCTGGAGTTGTGTCATGGGTCAGTAAGAAGCAACCTACAGTTGCTCTTTCTTCTACCAAGGCTGAGTACAAATCAGCATGCTTTGCTTCTTGCGAGGCAGTGTGGTTGAGGAGGATTTTAGGGGACATGGGTGCAGTGTAGAACAAGCCTACGCAGTTATCATGTGACAATCAGAGTTGCATGGCGATTGCAAAGAACCCTGTGTTCCACACTCGCACAAAAAACATTGAGATTCAATATCACTTTGTACGTGAGCTCATCATGGATGGAGAGGTTAACTTGGTGTAATGTCCGACTACAGAGAATGCTATGGACATCTTCACGAAGGCTCTTGGAAGAGACTTAGTGGAGAGGCATCTTCATCGACTTGGCATTGGGCCAAAAAAGTAAGTTCACTTGCGGGTGGACATTGAGGGGGGGTGTTCGATAGGTCTTAGTTTGGACACCAGAGATGGGGGCTGGACAGAGTTGGCAGACTGCCAATTAGGCTACATGCAAGTGCGGGAAGGCATCCCATGACTGATCGCACTGAGGGTAGATGGAGCATTTCTTGGGGCAGCCCACTCTCGGGTTGTGGGGCCCATTTGAAGCCTCAGACGATCTCGGATGGCTCTGAACGGATTCTGTAGGTTAGTTTCTCTATTTTGCACACTGGTTCTATCGTCTGGTCGGTGGTCTATTTTGGGACCAACCCCCAGTCAGCCATTTTGGGCGGACTGGGTTGGTCACCTAATTGGGTCTAACCGACTACAACTGGTGGCTATATAAGAGTGAGCCCATGAAGCCCATTTTATCATTGGCTACAACAGCCCTGATTCCTTAGCATCCAGCCTCCATCCTCTACTATTTCTAGCATGCCATTGAAGCTCCTCTCATAGGAGCGCACGGTTGGGAGGTAGTGCCATATATTGTATCGGTTCTATAGAAATCAAATTTTTGATTCTCCATACTATCTGTTTTCTCTCTTGCATACGAGATCCCGTTATCTGTTGAGCACAGACGTTGTATTGTTTTCTTACAAAAGTCATCTATCTTTCTCATTTCATGAATTTTTACCATCAAAGGTAAGCTTGAATCTTTTAAAGGTAAATCCTAGACCTTGGTTTTGTTGCATTTTCACTTCAAGTATTTGATACATTTATATGTTAAATATATTTTTAAATAGAAGTTCAATTGTGCATAGTGATCTTAAGTTTCTTACTGATGAATGTGGTGAATTTTATATTTGTGACAGTGGTGCCTATCCTATATGGAGGGAATAACCCAATATAATATCCATCTCCACCTATTTTATATTACTTCTCCCATGGACTTTGGGCCATATCTCACTAAATGCAGGCATGGGACCGCCTAGGTAGAGGGGTGGCACATGGAGGAGCCATGCCACCTTAACATTTTATGATATTACTACCATGGATTATGTACAACACACCTTATGTGTCCTCTTATGTGGAAGGGTGGCACATGGTCATGCCCTGCCACCTCAACCCTGGGCCCTATGCACACCATATTTTATTATACTATTGCCACACATACAAGCACACACTCATATTTATTCCTTTTTACTTTCGTCAAATTTATCCATAACAGTTTCCCCCCCCAGGCAAGGAATGCATAGCATTTCCATGCCTGGGACCATCACGCACAAAGAAGGGCTTGAGATAATGCTTGTTGATCACCTTCTTGCCATATGGCTCATGCAGCTCCTGAACTTGTACAGACCCATTGCTATGTTCCTTGATGACTTTGTATGGACTGGCAGTCCACAATGGAAGGAACTTCTTATCCATTTGGTGGTCCAATCTATTATCAAAGCATAGCACAACATCCCCCTCAGCAAAGTGTCTTTCCCATCCCTTGTGAATCTTAGCATCCAAGCACGCCTTTTGTTGATTCTTTTGAATCTCTATTTGATGTAGGGCAAGGCATTGGGTTTCATCTAGCTTCTCAAGTTGCACCAACCGGGCCTCTACATGTTCATCTTCTCTCATCCTCTATTCTTGTGCCAATCTCAAGGCCGGAATCTCTATCTCTAGTGGTAAAACAACCTTAGTACCGTACGCCAACTCAAAAGGAGTGTGACTTGTAGATGTTTTATGAGTGATGTTGTAAGCCCATACGGCTTTTGTGACCTTCTGATCCCACTGGCTCTTGTTCCTTGTAGCCATTTTTCCCATGGTTTTACAAAGGAGGCCATTGGTCTGCTCCGTTTGACCCATGGATGCTGGATAATAGATGCTAGAAGTGCGATGATCAATACCCATGCGACCCATGAGTAGCTCCACTGCTTCATTTAAGAATGGACTCCCATTGTCAGATACTATTTCCATGGGTGTCCCAAACCTTGTGCAGATATGTTCAAATATGAAATTTGAAACTGCCTTACCATTTGCTGCGGGGAGGGTGATAGCTTCAGCCCACATAGTGACATACTGAGTGGCTACCAAAAGATACTTCTTTTTGTGGGCAATCATGGGCAGGAGCCCGACAAAATCTATTCCCCACTTCTGCCCCACTTCTGAAATGGATGGATGGACATCACTGGGTGATGTTGCCCAAGACGCAAATCCTTCCTACCAAAGAATTGGCATGGTTCACAAGTTTTGCAATAGTCGGAGTTACTCGTTTTGCCAACCATTCACTAAATCTAACCCATCGAGCGATAGTGAATCAATGACTTGGGGGGTTCACTATGTATAAACCCTCTATATCACGTGTGTTCAAGGCCTATATTTAAAATCCCTTATCTATAAATTTTTTCCAAAACTATTTTAAATAGTCCCTTATGTATATTTATTTCTGTAAATTTTAGGAATAAAAAATATCCTTTTGTCGAACTCACGTGATAGGGTTACATATGATGAGTGACCCCCCTAAGATCAATGACTGGAGGCTTCGTGGCCCTTTTTATACATAGTGAAATCCTTGAACAAGGTCAGCCAATAGTACCCAGCATGTAAAATCTTCTTGGCCATATAGTGACTGGCATAGTGGCCTCCACAAAATCCATCATGATAATGCTTCAATACCTTAGGTACTTCATCTGCATCAATGGCTTGTCTTAGTACCCCCTCCATGCCTTGATGGTACAACACCCCATCAAAGAGGGTGTAGTGCCTACTATCTCTGCAGATCTTCCTTCTCTCATAGCTAGTACTTTTTGGAGGAAAGTAGAAAGTAGTCAGAAACCTATAGATACCGCCATACCATGGATCCCCAACTTCTATGGCCACTACAAGGGTTAAGTCAAGGCACTACTCTATATCAATCAAATCATTCTTCAAGTTGGAACAACCCCCTTTTACAATTTTGAAAGAAAAAACATATTCTTGTAAAACTGCCAACCATTTGGCCAACCGGCCCATGGGATTTGGTGATTGAAGAACCTGCTTTGCAAGACCAGTGCTAGTGAGTATAATGAAGGACTTTCCAGCCACATAATGCTTAAATTTCTCAATGCAGAACACCAAAGACAAGGCATGCTTGTCAACCTCTGAGTAGCATCATTCGGTGTCGAGCAATTGTTGAGAAGCAAATCGAACGGAAAACATGAACCAATCCTCCCCTTGCTAGAGAAGAATACCTGCCAGAGTGTGCTCATCAAACCCAAGATTGATATAGAAAGTCTTTGACCAATCTGGATTGCGTAGAATGGGTTCTGAAGCCAGAGCCTTCTTGATTTGTGCAAACCCATGATCACAATCCTCATTCCAAGAGAAATCAACCCCTTCTTTCAATAGCATAGTCATGGATTGTGTCAAAGTAGCATATTGATCAATGAAGCAGTGATAGTATCCTGCTAGATTGATAAATGAGTGTACCTAACATTTTGTTGTTGGCAGGGAGAGCTTGAGGATAGCTTCTACCTTCTCGGGGTCAGGCTTGACGCTGTCAGATGAGACAATATGTCCTAGTAACCTCCCTTGAGTGGCTCCAATGGTGCATTTCTTAGGGTTGAGACTGCCATTCGCATCATTGACCCTTTGAAAGGTCAACCTAACCTTCATGACGTGCTTCTTAGGTGACGAGAATATACAGAAATCATCTAAAAACACCTCCAAGAAATCTCCCAAATAAGGAGCACCATGTGCATAAATCTTTGAAAGGTAGCAGGAGCATTAGTGAGGCCCTCGTGAGGCCAAATGGCATTACTTTGAATGCAAATGTCCCCCAAGGTGTGGCAAATGTGGTTTTAAGCACATCTTCTTCGGCAATTCTGATTTGATAAAACCCAGAGTAACCATCATAGAAAGTATACATCTCATGACCACTTACCTTCTCAAGAATGAGGTCTTGAAAGGGACGAGGATGACGGTCCCTCTTGGTGGCTACATAATTTGAGTTTCTTATAGTCGATGCAAACCCGCCACTTGTTGTTTTTCTTTGGGGTGTCTACTACTGGTGAAACCCATTCAATATTGTGAATCAGAACAATAAACCTAGCTTCTACAAGTTTCTGCAACTCTGAGCACAAAGCATCGGCTTGTAGGGGCCCTAATCTCTGATACTTCTAAGCCACAAGCTTTGCATTATTAGGCTTTAGCTCTATCTTGTGCTCTATGTTAGTCACATGGCGAAGGTGGCAGTAGCTACTTGTGAAGAGGTCAGGGAAATCTTTGAACATTTCTAGGAACTCATCTTTCTCACTTGGAGTGAGGTCTGGGGAAAGCATAGATTCAAGCTGTTGAGGACTAGCTGTTAGCTTTTCTATAGGTGGCGGGGTCGGAGACACCCCCATCATGTAAACTTCCTCTTCTGATAACTCCCCCCCATTTGATTCTTCCATTGATTCAGGCACTGAGGATGAGAGAGTATCATTGTCTTGCTCCTCTTCTTCTTCTGGTTCCGTGGCACTTGGTTGTACTGGGATCTTCTCCTTAGAAGCACCAAAAGATATGTGTCCTGTCTTCCAATAGCTGACTGCATCACTCTTTCTCAACCATGGTCTACCAAGTATGGCTGGGTAACTCCTGCCTATATCTTCGATGTACAATCTTCGATGTACACTACATAGAAATTGATGGTGGTAGTCAACCCATTGACAATGATGGGCAAATCCTCAATGACTCCCAGGGTGGCCATCTGCTACCTTGATTCAAGTGGAGGAATGCCTTGTGCATTTCAAATTCAATTTCTTCATGATTTGGGGCACCATGATATTACATGTAGCTCCCCCATCGACACACACACTTTTGACATGGCAATTATCTATGATGACATCTACTGTATGTGGGTGTTGATCAATTTCTTCAGAGATAGAAGAAACCTCTCATACCTTTCCCTTTTTCTTGCTCCTCCTTGTTGAGAGCCCTTGGTACAGCTCATGTCTTACCATAGGGCTTAATGCTATTAGTTGAGGGAGCGTGATGCTCAAAGACCGATGAGCAAGGTCCTGAACGACCGAATAGTCCTCTTGCCTTGAGCTAATGGGAAAATCCGAGGGTGACCACTTACTCCTGCGAGATCTTTTAGTCTTCTCTATTGGTGGGTCTGCCATCTCAGCATCTGAGGGCTCTGAGAAGGACACCTTCTTCTTGGGGTGGCCCAGTATACAATTTGGAGAGGGGTCCAAGGTGGTACGACCCCGGAGGATTCACAAGAGGAAACTTATGATATCACGTGAGTGTACAATAGGGGGGTTGTTTTTAATGAGGCATAAGCTTATACATTAGGGGTGGGGGGCCTTTTATTTTTTCCCAATATTGAATTTAAGTTAGGGGGGCCATGCCATATTTAAGAGGGGGGGACATAGTATAGGCTACCTTGGATAACTAGTCCAAACAAGTTTGGTTTTGTGTATGGTTTTAAATAGTCATAGAGAAAGTAATCTAAATTTTCTTATTGTGTGATCTAAATGCTTGAGAAGAACGTACATTTAAGGAAAGGGGGGACATAATAGAATTTTGTTGGTATCTTATAAGCTTGAATAGGGGTGTTTTATCATCCTACATGGATCTTAAATAGGGGGTTTTCTTGAAGTTCATGCACGCAGGTGACGTCCCCCTTTCATGAAGAGTGAATCCCCTGGGGGTATGACTTCTTTTCCCGAGGTCAAGCATCTCTATGTCAGAATCCTCAGTGCCTGATTCACCCTTGGAATATTGGGATAGTTCGTGCAATAATGACCCTTCTACTGGCACTCGTAGCACACAACATTGGCACGTTCTCTTGGAGGGCCATTGGATTGATTTCTGATGCCCACCATCTCAAGCCGAAGATCATTCAGGGCCTTGGCTAGGTCATTGACTCTGGGTTCCTTAGCAGGAGGGGCCGGGGGAGTAGGAAGGAGGGGGGCTCATGGGCAAGGCTGGGGAAATCTTCTAGGTGGAGGTTGAGGATATACTCCTTGTTGAGGGTAAGCATCTAAGGGAGGACCATACATTTGAGGTGGAGGCGGTGGATACATCCCTGACGAGGGGTGGGGGTATGCCCTTGACTTAGACCCCCTAGGTTGTTGTTGCAAGAATTAAGGGGGTTGCAGAGGGACAATCATCTTCTTTGAAGCGGGGTCTAGACTGAACTTTATCAAACTTTTGAGCAATCTCATGTTCTAGCACCATAGTTTCTGGATTCTCCCATTTAAGCTTGAGGCGAAATTTGTCACTTGCTCCTGCTGCAAGGTATCCCAGCACATGAGTCATTCCAGCTCAAAATTTGACATTGTCCTCCTGTGTGGCAATCAAACGGTCCAGGATCATGGTCGCTTGATTCACATATCGACGCGCCGTCTCACCTTCTGACTACTTCAAGTTTGCCACCTACAGGTACACATTCTCCGGCTCCTCTTCTTTGCCGAAATACTCAATCATCGCTACTATTAACCTTGGCCAGCTTTGGCGAATGTATTTGGCCTACTTCTCATACCACACTTGAGCCAAACCCTCTAGAAATGTGGGAAGAACCAACAACTATCTATCTTTGGTAAGACAGTTGAGAGAAACACAACGGCACTTGAAGGCCACAAGATACTCATTTGGATTTTCTTTAACCCATCCACAGAACACGAGAATGTCAGCCATGCTTTGAAAATAGAAAAGAGAGACGAAAGGAGGCTTATCTATGGGCAAACAATGGAAAGAGGTAGCTTGAAATGAAAATCAAGTGAAGATACATCCACAAAGCACACATAGGTTGGGTAGGGTGTGACTGGTGTATTGTGAAATACTACACGAGAAGAATCTTTAGCATAGAATAGCTCATAGAAAATCTTAAAAGGACTAACCCTCATGATATCACATCCATCTTTACAAGCGAGGGTTAGAGACATGGTGCTACATGAGGTTGTTCATCAAGGCAAACAAGAATGCCATGACAAATGTCAATAGTTAGAGAGCTTGCACATCACCTTCAGCTTCTTCTAGTTTTTGTAATCGCCATGCTATTTCTTCAAGGGCTGTGCGGTCTAACATCCTTATTTTGAGCAATGTCCTTGAGGACCTTCCTAATGATCTTTCGGAGTCGGTAAACTCGTATCAAATACGCCCAACAATTAGTTTCATGATGACCACAACCTTTGCATTCCTTAAAAATGATCACCCTCATTCATGGCTTGCAGCTTTGTTGGGGTGGTGCTTCCACTCGTGTCATGTGTGATTAAAGTACAAGCTTCACGTGCCAAGAAATCAGCAACTAGATTTTGAGCTCGAGGGATATGCTGAATTTTTACCTCTTCAAATTGGTTGCAAAGTTCCAATGCTTGTTGATGTCGTGGAACCAAGCCTTTGCTCTACAACTTCTACCTTCCACTAACGTGTTCACACACTAGTTGAGAATCTCCTTGTACCTCAAGTTGCTTGATGCGATGTTCTTGCACCTTTTCTAGCCCAAAAATGAGTGCCGAGTACTTAGCTTGGTTGCAAGTACTTGCAAGTGCATACTTGCTATAACAATACTCCTCACCACCCGGTGAAGTGAGCTTCACACCTAGGCCAGCAGCCTTGGTCGAAGGTTTGTAAGCTCCATCAAATTGAAGGATCCAAGATGTCATCACACCAAGACTAAAATTAGGACATCCCAAGTTTCTCAGTAGTCCAAGATAGGTAGAAGGAGAGGGTGGGGAGAATTCAATACTTGAGCCAAACGTTCAGCACCAAATAAACTTGCAATCCTTTGTTGATAGTTTATCTTTAGACCAAAAAGAATTACAACTTGAAGCTCAAAATGAGGCACAAAGGCTTGATTAGGTACAAAGGGGATTCCTTGGTCAAAACATTACCAGAGCCCTAGAAACCTTTGTAGTGAGATTGAGAAAAAACCATTCAAGACGAGCTTATCCACATGAATAGACCGTTAGATAAGTACCAAACTTTGCAAGGGTCTTAAAACAAGTTGTTTTCATGTCTTTGCAAAGTGTAAGGTGCATCATATGGCACCAAGGAGCAAGAATGCCCATATTTGCATGTGGATGCTATGTATGTGAAGGAAGAATGCACAATGGACATCTGCATCTGAATATCCCAGCATCAGATAAGCAGTAAAATTTGCAAGGGTATTCAAACAAGTGATATTAATGTCTTGGCAAAGGATTAGGTGCACTAGATTCCGGATCTACCACCAAGGAACAAGAATGCACATATTCGCATGTGGATGCTATGTATGTGAAGAAAACAAGTGTAACAGACATCAAGATCCTAATACTAGACTATCAGATCAGCACCAAACTTTGCAATGGTATTAAAACAAGTTGTTTTAATGTCTTTTCAAAGTGTAAGGTGCATCATATGGCACCGGGAGCAAGAATGCCCATATTTGCATGTGGATGCTATGTATGTGAAAGAAGAATGCACAATGGACATCCGCATCCGAATATCCCACTGTCGAATAAGCACCAAAATTTGATGGGTCTTCAAACAAGTGGCATTAATGTCCTTTCAAAGGATTAGGTGCATTGGATGGCAGATTTGCCACCGGGGAACAAGAAGGCACATATTCGCATGTGGATGCTTTGTATGTGAAGGAAACAAGCACAACAGACACCGAGATCCTAATACCAGATTGTCATCAAATATTGCAAGGATGTTAAAACAATTTTTTTAAATGTCTTTGCAAAGTTTAAGGTGCATCGTATGCTAGATATGACACTAGGGAGCAAGAATGGCTATATTTGCATGTGGATGCTATGTATCTGAAGGAAGAATGCACAATGGACATCTGCATCTGAATATCCCACCATCAGATAAGCACCAAAATTTGCAAGGGTCTTCAAACGAGTGGTATTAACGTCTTTGCAAATAATTAGGTACATTGGATGCTGGATCTTTCACCGAGGAACAAGAATGCACATATTTGCATGTGTATGCTATGTATGTGAAGGAAACAAGCACAACATACATCGAGATCCTGATACTAGACTTTGTAAGGGTCTTAAAATAAGTTGTTTTAATTCTTTCCAAAGTGTAAGGTCCATCGTACATCAGATGTGACACTAGGTATCAAGCACCGGGGAACAAGAATGCTCATATTTGCATGTGGAAGCTATGTATATGAAGGAAAAATAAACAACAGACATCAACATCCATATACCACATCGTCGAATCGGCACCAAATTTTGCACAAGTCTTTAAAAAAGTGGTTTTAATGTCCTTGTAAAGGGTTAGTTGCATCTGGTATTGTTTGTGCTCTAGGGAAGGCAATTTGCCCCATTCCACACGTATGTGAAGGAAAAATACAGAATGTCCCACAATTGGATTGACCCTACATTTTGCACAAGTCTTACATTAATTGTTTTTAATGTCTTTGCAAAGTCTCAAGTGCATCGAGTACCAAATGTGCCACCGGGGAACAAGAATGCCCATATTCGCATGTGAATGCTATGTTTTACTACCGTGTTTTACTACCGTTGCAAAGGATTAGCTGCATGAGGGTTTAGGGTTTAGGGTTTAGGGTCTAGGGTTTAGCTTTTAGGATTTAGGGTTTAGTATTTATGGTTTAGGGTTTAGAGTTTAGGGTTTGGGATTTAGGGTTTAGGGCTTTAGGTTTAGGGTTTAGGCTTTAGGCTTTAGGGTTTAGGCTTTAGGGTCTAGGGTCTAGGGTTTAGGATTTAGGCTTTAGGGTTTAGGGTTTAGGGTTTAGGCTTTAGGGTTTAGGGTTTAGGCTTTAGGGTCTAGGGTTTAGGAATTATTTGTTAGAGTTTTGGATTTAGGGTTTAGGGTTTAGGGTTTAGCTTTTAGGATTTAGGGTTTAAGGTTTAGGGTTTAGGGATTAAGGTTTAGTGTTTAGGAATCATGGGCTAGAGTTTAGGGTTTACAATTTTAGGGTTTAGGGTTTAGGATTCAAGGTTTGGGCTTTAGGGTGCAGGGTTTAGGGTTTAGATATTAATTGCATTGTATTCTTAATAGACATTTTCATTTAAATATTGAACTACATTGTACGATGTATTTTTATCATTACAGATTATATTTTATTGTTATCATTATACATTTGGCAATTCGAGTATTGTCCTTAGAATTAAATCGATTTCATTTTTAAATTCTTAAAATGTTGATTGGATGTATATAATAAATAAAATAGCTTTTAAAAGATAGAATCAAGATAATTATCATATAATTTAATTAATATAATTAGCTTCTTATGTATATTGTTATTCTTGTTCATAAACATTTTATGATCATTTTTAAAATTAAAAAAGCTTTTCAACATTTAGAACACAATGTTTTTGCTTAAATTTCATAGATAATAAACAACTCACTTCCTCTAGTACTGCAGTAACTATATTATTACTAACTTATAATTCCATGCATAGCAGAAGATATATTCTTTGATGCTAATTTCCTAGATAAAGAATAATATATATAAAAGCAATTCACATTTGCTTTTTTATGTGCCATGTCTACGTCCATTACATAAATAAAGAACTTTTCCTTAGAATATATATATATATAGGAATATGTAACACACTCTTCTAATTTCCTAGGTGACCACCCCTTTTTTGAAGATAGACGTATATATCTTAAATAGAGAATGAGATTTCCTATATAGGAATGCAATACACACATCTTATTTCCTAGGTGAAAACCTCTTTTTCCTAGATAGAGATATCGATTTGAAATGTAACACGGTCATCTAATTTGCTAGATAACAACCTCTTTTTCTAGATAGAGGTATGCATTTTATCTTTTTCCTAGATAGAGATATCGATTTCCTATAAAGAAATGTAACACACTTATCTAATTTCTAGATGACAACCTCTTTTCCTAGATAGGGGTATGCATTTTATGTAGGGAAGGAGTTTTCCTAGATATACATACCAAAATGCCTAGTTATATCTAGGAAATTTCCTCCTTTTTCCTAGTTTGTAAGGTTTTCTCTATATAGTGAACGGCTAGAAGTTCCTTGCACTATGAAAACACAATTATTTGCTTATGAGTAAAATAGGGGAAAAGAGCTTATGAGTGAAATAGGGGAGAGGAAAGAATATGCAAATGCTTATGCTTATATGCATATGCTCATGCATAAACATAAGCATAAGCATTTGCATACTTGATGCATATGCTTATGAGTGTGATAGGGTAGGGGAATTAGGGAAAGAGGGCATAAGCAAATGCTTGGGAGTGATAAGATAGGGGAAGAGAGCTTATGAGTGAAATAGGGGAGAGGGAAAGCAAATGATTATGCTTATGCTTATATGCATATGCATGAGCACATGCTCGTGCATAAGCATAAGCATTTGCATATGCAAATGCATATGCATATGAGTGTGAGAGGGTAGGGTAATTAGGAAAGGAGGGCATAAGCAAGGCAAAAAAGGCTTATAAGCAAATACTTAGGATAGGGGAAGAGAGCTTATGAGTGAAATAGGGGAGATGGAAAGCATATGATTATGCCATATGCTTATATGCATATGCGTGAGCATATGAGCATATGCTCATGCATAAGCATGAGAATTTGCATATGCTTATGCATGTGAGAGGGTAGGGCAATTAGGGAAGAGTACATAAACAAGGCAAAGAGGGCATAAGCAAATGCTTAGGAGTGATAGGATTGGGGAATAGAGCTTACGAGTGAAATAGGGAAGAAGGAAAGCATATGTTTAAGGAGAGAGGAAAAGAATATGAAATAGGGGAAAGAATATGTTTATGAGTGAAATAAGGTAGAGGGAAAGCATATGAAATAGGGGAAGAGTGCATTTTTTAAGAGTGATTGGATGAAACTTGCAACCCCAAATGCCTCGCGGAGAATCCTGTGGAAAAACAAAATGAAAAAATACAAGCGAAAGGGGTGATATGACTTACTTAAAAGCTTAGGGTTGAGGGTTGGATGGTTTCCTTTCAGTCCTGCAAAAACAAGGGAAGAGGGCAAGAGATAAGGAGAGCAAAGGAGAAGAAAAGGAAATGCAAAACAACACACAAAGCAAGAAAAGCAAGGGAAAGCAAGAGAAATACAAAAAAAAAAAGAGGTGAGCCTTCTTTCCTTCACCAAATCTCATTTTTTGTTCTTCAACTCTGAAAATAAAGCATGAAAATGAGCATATGGGCTTAGCAATGCAAGGAGAAACATGCTTCAACACTCACAAAATGAAATGGGGGAAGGAAAAAACATACATTGTTTAAATACACATCTTGGAAAATGACCTTTCACACGAGTAGAGAGGGAGAAGGGTGGAGAGCGAGCACAAGTGTTGGGAGATGGGCTCTGTAGGGGTGAGGACTATGGGGAAGAGGTTGGAGGAAGGTGAGGAAGGAGGAGAGGTTTTTGCTTTTTTTGTGATGGAATCATAGAGGGTGGCGATGCCGGTTTCGCATTTTAGTGCTTAGCGTATATACTGATGCTAGATTGTTTCCAAACCGTCATTATACACCGACTGTGTGTTTTATTAACTAGAAAAGAAATCAATGCATGAGGCTAGACACTAGGCATGACGACGCTCAAGGGCCATGGAGGAAAAGGGAACATGAGGGAAGAAGCATTAACATAGGTAGGAAAAAGGGATTAAGAGGGGTGGGAATGAAGAGGGGGACTCTCGTACAAGGGGGAAGAGGAGCATGTACATGATGGGAGGTGGAATGTAGAGATGGAGACATCAAAGGAAGAGAGTCATGCTTTATTGGAAAGGAAGGATTGGGGGGGAAATCAAAGTACTAGCTAGGTGGCTTTACAAGAATGAGTGTGTTCCATCAAGGAATAGCCCCCTCCTTTTATAGCCAAGAGAGGGGGTCTCTCCCAACAAATGCATCCTCCCACATGCATGGTGTGTGTGAAAAAGTCTCCCATGTGGGCTAGGTGGTTATGCACTCTCAATTGTGTGCGACAACACTTGGCCTCATTTTTCCACATATATCGTCCCCCATATCCCAAGTCTAAGATACTCCCCTGGTCTCTTCCCAATTCTATAATATGTTCAATCATCTAAGAGGACAAGTGGAGGGTTGGTACAAGGAATCTTGCCACCTCATCCTACTTTCCCCATTATTTAACTTGCATTCTTGGACTATCTACACCCCCCCCCATGTTGAGATATCGAGCTCCACTCGCGATATGCCAGGGTGACTGTTGTGCATTTATGTCACCGACTTGTTAGCTGGAGATGCGGTTGGTACACCGCCCACGAATAATAGCTGGATGACAGCTATCCTTATCTACACTAGTTCGTGGCTCAGCTAGTATGCCACCTTAGTTAGTTGAGTTTGGTTTGAGACCCACATATAGGGTTCTTCTATTTCTTTGTATTAGTGTTCTTTTGGCTTTTACAACTAAGAAGAGGAAAACTGTTTTCAGCCTCCACCTTTGTGTGTATTCCCCCATTGTGCATGTGAGAAAGCCGCAAGTGAGACTCCTTCCCTCTCTCCCACTATCTTCACATGGTATCAGAGCCTTGTTCGTGGTAAGGAGCTCAAGAAAGCAAGCCAAGTTCGTGGTGTCCTGGTAAGAGGACCAGTGTTGCTTTCCTATTTCGAGTTTGGGAGCAAATCTCTACAGGTAGCACAGCCAAAAGTGCAGGAGTGCACTGTTTCAGATTGAGGCCATTTCGGGACCCGTTTTGAAGGCGGAAGTTCTTCGCAGGCACTCAAAAAAAGGCCCTGTTTTTTGCTATGCGACCACTGTGCGGCTAGTCGGTGGAAAGGTGCCACATAAATTGCATCGTATGCCTGTGTGCAGAGATATTGAGAGTTGCAGATTCATGCTTGTTGCCTGTTGATGCAAAATCGTCACTAGGAAGTGACTGTGTGGTGAAATACCACTTTCGTCAGTTTTGCAGATCTGCCCGTGTGAGGCAAAAGCTGTGTTTTTTGCAGTGACAGAATATTTTGCAGTGTTCTGTAATGGCATCTGATTCTCTTTCACAGATTGTCACTGAAAATCTTGACAAGAACAACTTCCAGGCATGGAAGTTTAGAATGACGAATTTCTTGATGGGAAAAGGCTATTGGGAATTCATTACAGGAAATGAAGAAGAACCTGTTCTTCCTAATGTTCCCAGTCAACAGGAAATGCAGGCATTCAAAGGATGGCATGAGAAAGCCAGGAAAGTTATGTACTGGCTGTCTATCAGTATTTCAGACTCCATGATTGTGCATATTTAGGATGCAAATACGCCAAAGGAGGCATGGGATACTTTGGCAAAAATGTATAGCACAAATACGCAAGCCAGGAAAATGCAACTCAAACAGGAGTTGCATAATGTGCAGAGAGAAAACATGAGCATCAATGACTACCACATGAAGGTGAAGAAAATTGCGGATGCACTTGCTTCCATTGGGTCGCTAGTGGATGATGATGATTTG
Source organism: Dipteris shenzhenensis (assembly GCF_047967505.1). NCBI lineage: Eukaryota > Viridiplantae > Streptophyta > Polypodiopsida > Gleicheniales > Dipteridaceae > Dipteris > Dipteris shenzhenensis. Next base: position 46,791,869 of record NC_141612.1, read on the forward strand.
GTTTCTGTGACCTTGAATGGTCTAGGAAAGGATTATGCACAGTTCCGGACATCCATTGCCGTCCGTGAGAAATTTCCTGATTTTGAGGAGCTGATTGCTCTTCTAATTTCTGAAGAGCAGAGAAATGGTGGTGCATCTTCTTCAGCAGGAACTTCAAAAGAAACTGTCTTCTACTCAAATGCTGGCAGAGGTAGAGGCAGAGGTAGAGGAGGCCGATCTGCAGGCCGTGGTAGAAATCAGAATATGCAGCAAACGCAAGAAAACCAGTCCTATGTAGGAGGACGTGGTAACTCTAGAGGCAGGGGGAGCCAAAGAGGCCGTGGTGGATGGCAGAGAAGCCAAAATGCAAACAACAATGTTGAATGCTACTATTGTGGCAAAATGGGTCATATGGCTAAGGACTGCTATAAAAAGCAGAATGACATTATGAGTGGAAAATTGCAGTAAGGCAATTATGCATCTTCTAGCAGGCAAGGTGATGACAGAAATGAGCATCTATTTATGGTGCAGCATATGACCAATTCTGTGACAAGTGCAGAAGAACGAAATGATGTGTGGTATGTTGACTCAGGTGCGTCAAACCACATGACAGGTCATGCAGAATGGATGCAAGATGCAAGGAAGATGGAAAAGCCAGGATTTGTGGAGATTGGTGATGATACTGCACATCCTATTGTGCAGATTGGAAAAATTCCTTTGTCTATGCAGGATGGGAAAAGAAATACTTGTCTGATGTATTTCATGTCCCGAACATCACCAAGAACCTGGTTTTTGTTGGTCAGATGGTTGAGCAAGGCTTGCAGGTCAGATTTAATCCTCATGGATGCTTTGTTGAGGATATGAAAAATAATGGTCGCTTGATAGCAAAAGGAAAGAAGAAGGGCAGGATGTTTACGTTGGATGCGGACATGCCTGAATTGAATGCAGCAATGTTTGCACATGGGACCGGTGTAGTTGCAGATATTGATATTTGGCACAAACGCATTGGTCATGTTAATATACATTGACTTAAATCAATGCAAGCCCAAAATATTGTTGCAGGATTGCCTAAATTCAAGGTTGCAGAAATGCACAAGGTTTGTGAAGCCTGTCAATTTGGAAAACAGGCAAGGAAACCTTTTCCTAGGCATGTTCAAGAGAGTAAAAAGCCATTGGAATTAATCCACTCTGATGTGTGGACTACAAAAGCTGCATCTATTGGAGGCTGTCACTATTTTGTCACATTTATTGATGACTTCAGCAGAAAACTGTGGGTGTATTTTATGAAAAAGAAAAGTGAAGTGTTTGGGCACTTCAAAGTTTTCAAAGCTATGGTGGAAAAAGAAACAGGCCTGCAAATAAAATGCCTAAGGTCAGATGGAGGGGGAGAGTACCTCTCAAATGAGTTTGCAAGGTTCTTGCAGGAGCATGGTATAAAGCAGCAATATTCATGCAGTCATACCCCACAGCAAAATGGAATTGCAGAAAGGAAAAACAGGCATATTGGAGAGGTATCTCGGGCTATGCTAAATGAAAAAGATCTACCAGATTATTATTGGGCTGAAGCAGTTGCTACAGCAGTCTATATAATGAACAGGACTCCCACTGCAGCAATACATGGCATGACGCCAGAGGAGATGTATACTGGTAGGAAACCAGATATTTCTCATTTGAAGATTTTTTGTTGCATTGCCTATGTCCATGTGCCAGATGAGTTGAGGTCCAAGTTGGATCCAAAAGCTGAGAAGTGCATCTTTATTGGTTATTCTCTGCAGCAGAAAGGGTATAGATGCTATAACCCTTCTACACGCAAGTTCACAGTGAGCAGAGATGTTGTTTTTGATGAGATGAGTAGCTGGTATAAACCAGTAAATGTGATGATTAATGTAGATGCACAAAATGGTAATGCTGCACAGAATGCACAGCAGCAATCACAAAATATCAGTGGACCTGGAGTGTCCTCTATCAGTGGTTCACATACTTCGCCATGGACAGGCAGATTGAGATCAGGAGAATCCCCTCAAAGCAATGCAGAGAGTGGTACGCAGGTATCACGAAAAGGAAAAGAGAAGGTAGATCAACCCATGTTTGATGTGAATGCAGGTCACTCTTGTGTGGATGGTGAATCCAGTGGCTCAGAACAGAGCATTGATGATGAGTTGGGTATTCTGTTGTTACACCTGGAGTAAGGAAGACCAGGGATGTTTTGAGAGCACCTGCAAGTGAGCCTATTTTGCGCAGGTCTACCAGGGTAAGGTATCCTATGGATAGGCTGAAATATGATGGATTTACAGCCATTCACTATGCCTATATGGTCAAAGTGATACAGGAACCAGAACCCACTTCTTTTGAGCAAGCCATGGGAAATGAAAAATGGGAGAAAGCCATGGATGAAGAAATGGATGCCTTGGATGCAAATGCTACATGGGAATTGGTGCCTTTGCCTAAAGACAAGAATGCAATTGGCTGTAAGTGGGTTTATAAGATCAAGCACAATGCAGATGGTTCTGTGAATAGATACAAGGCAAGATTAGTTGTCAAGGCGTATGCACAGACATATGGCATTGATTATGAAGAAACTTTCAGCCCGGTTGCAAGGATGGCAACCGTAAGAGTAGCCATTGCTATGGCTGCATCAAAGGGATGGTCTTTACATCAGATGGATGTAAAGAATGCCTTCTTGCATGGTGATTTGCAAGAAGAGGTCTTTATGGAGCAGCCAACAGGTTATGTTCATGCTACTCATCCTGAGTTTGTTTGCAGGTTGAAGAAAGCCTTGTATGGCTTGAAGCAAGCACCTAGAGCATGGTCTGACAAGATAGGACAGTATCTTGTCACTATTGGCTTTCAGATTTCCAAGGCAGATTTCTCACTCTATGTGAGAAAAACAGAGAAAGGGATTATGCTGCTGGTCATTTATGTTGATGATTTGATCATCACAGGTGATAGTGATGAAGATATCCTTCATGTGAAAATGCTATTGAGGCAGAAGTTTGAGATGAAGGATTTGGGAGAGCTGCGTTATTTCTTGGGCATTGAGGTGATTAGATCACCAAGTGGGATACAGCTCTTGCAGAGGCAGTATGGACTGGACATGCTGTCGAAATATGGGATGACAGGCTGTAAGCCTATTTCAGTTCCTTTGGAGCAGAATGTGAAGCTGAGCGCAGATCTCGGGGGGGTCGCTCATCATATGTAACCCTGTCACGTGAGTTCAATAGAAGGATATTTTTAATTTCTAAATTTTACAAAAGTTAATTTACATAAGGGATTATTTAAAACAATTTTAGAAAAAAATTACAGATTTGTATAGAGAAAGGATACATCTCATTAATGAAATATTTACAGATAAGGGATTTTAGAAATAGGCCTTGAACGCACGTGATATAGAGGGTTTATACATAGTGACCCCCCCGAGGTGCAGATGCAGGTGAGCTTCTAGAAAACCCTACTATGTACAGACGCATAGTAGGAAGTTTGATTTACATGACTATTACCAGGCCAGATTTGAGCTATGCTGTTGGGTTGGTAAGTCAGTTTATGCAGGCTCCAAGGAAACCGCATTTGGATGCGGCTAGATGCATACTCAGGTATGTGAAGTCCACATTGCAGTATGGACTATTTTATGAGGCTAGGGTTCAGATATAGTTGCATGGATACACTGATGCTGATTGGGCTGGTAGTGTTTCTGATAGACGATCTACCAGTGGATATATGTTCTCTTTTGGGAGTGCTGCAGTCACTTGGAGCAGTAAGAAACAACCTACAGTTGCCTTGTCGAGCACAGAGGCTGAGTACAGGGGTGCAGCAATGGCTGCATGTGAGGTAGCTTGGTTGCATAAGCTACTCTATGATATGCATCAGTCTACAGATGGGCCAGTTGTCATTTATTGTGACAACATGAGCAGTATACACTTGGCAAAGAACCCAGTCTTTCATGCCAGAACAAAGCACATTGAGGTGCATTATCACTATGTGCGGGAGAAGGTTTTACTAGGTCTTATTGATCTAGTTTATGTCAGCACAGAGGATCAGGTAGCTGACATATTCACGAAAGCATTGGGCACAGAGAAGCTGCACAAGTTCAGAGACCTACTTGGTGTGCAGGAATTGGGATTGAGCTCGAGGGGGAGTGTTGAGATATCGAGCTCCACTCGCGATATGCCAGGGTGACTGTTGTTGTGCATTTATGTCACCGACTTGTTAGCTGGAGATGCGGTTGGTACACCGCCCACGAATAATAGCTGGATGACAGCTATCATTATCTACACTACAGTTAGTATGCCACCTTAGTTAGTTGAGTTTGGTTTGAGACCCACATATAGGGTTCTTCTATTTCTTTGTATTAGTGTTCTTTTGGCTTTTACAACTAAGAAGAGGAAAACTGTTTTCAGCCTCCACCTTTGTGTGTATTCCCCCATTGTGCATGTGAGAAAGCCGCAAGTGAGACTCCTTCCCTCTCTCCCACTATCTTCACACCCCACACGGGCCTATCCTACATGGAGGGAATAATCCAATATACTATCCATCTCCACCTATTTTATATTACTTCTCCCATGGTCCTTGGTCCATGTCTCACTAAATGCAAGCATGGGACTACCTAGATGGAGGGGTGGCACATGGAGGAACCATGCCACCTTAACATTTTATAATATAACTACCATGGATTATGTACAACACACCTTATGGGTCCTCTTACGTGGAAAAGTGGCACATGGTCATGCCCTGCCACCTCAACCCTGGGCCCTATGCACACCATATTTTATTATACTATTGCCACACATACAAGCACACACATATATTTATGCCTTTTACCTTGGTCAAATTCATCCATAACAGTTCCCCCCCAGGCAAGGAATGCACAGCATTTCCATGCCTGGGACCATCACGAACAAAGAAGGGCTTGAGATAACACTTGTTGATCACCTTCTTGCCATATGGCTCATGCATCTTCTATACTTGTGCAGATCCATTGCTACATTCCTTGATGACTTTGTATGGACCGGTCCACAATGGAAGGAACTTTTTATCCATCTGGTGGTCAAATCTATTATCAAAGCATAGCAAAACATCCCCCTCAACAAAGTGTCTTTCCCATCCCTTGCGAATGTTAGCATCCATGTGGGCCTTTTGTCGATTCATCTAGCTTCTCAAGTTGTACCAACCTGGCCTCTACATGTTCATCTTCTGTCATCCTCTGTTCTTGTACTAATCTCAAGGCCAGAATCTCTATCTCTAGTGGTAAAACTGCCTCAATATCGTACACCAACTCAAAAGGAATGTGACCCGTAGACATTTTATGGCTCGGGGGGTCCACCTTACATAAGCCAACTATACAACGTGCGTTCGAAAGGTATTTAAAAAACCCGTCTGTAACCACATTTTATCTATTTATATACCCCTACTATGAATTTTTGGATCAATAATTATATCCCTTCAATAAATTCAAAATTTAAGAAGCCTATATTTTTTGCCCTCGTCTTGTACATTTCAGTGTAAGTTGAAACAAACGCTACTTCTGAGAAATTGTATTGTATAATTGAATAAAACCATTTAAATTGTATGTCGCTGAGATGCATGCTTTACATCCATACTAGTACCTAATAGAACGTATTTTCAACTTTTGATCTTTTCAATTCTCAAATTCTCATGTATTTACTTGACCTTATCCAATTTTGTTTCCCTTGCATGCTCCCAAACTGTCACCACCTACTAGAGATTTGCATGAAGTAACTTGAATTGAACAATTAATAAAATGGCACAAACTTATAAGAAGATGGCTTAAACTTTAACCTTGTGTTAATCTATTGTATAATTGAATAAAACCATTTTAATTGTATGTCGCCTAGATGCATGCTTTACATCCATACTAGTACCTAATAGAACGTATTTTCAACTTTTGATCTTTTCAATTCTCAAATTCTCATGTATTTACTCCACCTTATCCAATTTTGTTTCTCTTGCATGCTCCGAAATTGTCACTACCTACTAGAGATTTGCATGAAGTTACTTGAATTGAACTATGAATAAAATGGCACAAACTCATAAGAAGATGGCTTAAACTTTAACCTTGTGTTAATCTAATGGGAGCTTTTATATTAAATATGATGCATGTAGTAGCATTATGTTGATGTAGTGCAAGCTATAGCCAAATTTCATCAAAAGTACCAAATGAAAAGGTAGAGTTGAATCCAAAGTACAAGCATATTGATATCTAAAAATAGATACAAGTTACAACCAAGACTTGTCATCAAGAGTTTAATCAAAACCTTAGACTTAGACGTGGCAAAAAATCAGCTAGAGATAGCTAGACTAAAGGTTGTTACACAGACTTCTCCTCCTCATCGATGGATCCTTGAATGACCTTAGCTGGATAACACGGAGGATGTGGAATTGTCTTGTTTATAGTGTAAAGATTATAGCCAAGGGAGGGCCCTAAAACAGGCCACTTGGCTTCCAAATTCGACTCTCCATCTAGTATTGCCCTGTTTATTCACCAATAAGAATCAAGAAGTTTGCATGATTAATGTTAGATATAGCTAGAAAACGTTTGCACTCAAGTTTATCTAAATTACTTGACTTACAAAAAATATAGAATTATATCTGAAGAAAAGTTTGTATTCAAGTTTATCTTAAGGTATTTGACTTACAAAAAAATGTAGAATTTTGCCTCAAGAACTAGCCCAACTCCTTATGCGATACATGTGACATATCATTATCTGAAACCAAAATTAGCCAAGGATGATCCTTAGATGATGTAGCTCATTATAAAACATTATGGAAAGTTTTACCTTGCGTGAAAAATGCAAAGTAAACTTACCTAGCACTTTTCAAAAAGTCATTAAAAACTTTGTAGTCATTCTCATCTAGCTGGTACTTGTCTGTTCTTACAATATATGTCAAATTTGCTAATGCAATAATTGTTTCAATGTCCACCATGTTTAAGTCTGTCAAATCATAAGTAAACATTTGTGTTCCTTTTGCCCTTTGATACCATCCAAGCTGAACTTCCAAATCTTGGGGCCTATCTGCTAAATCAAAGCCATGCTTATAATCCACGTACCTCCCTCCGACTTTCTTCCTTATCTTTTGAACTCTTCCTAAGTACCATGTACCATGAGTTGCATCCATCTTCCTCGTGTTTGTAGCTTTGCCATTTCTTTTCATGTGTTGATTTCCTTGTCCTTTTGTGTCATCATGAAAGTATACAGCATAGTCACAACCTATGCCAAATAAATTTCCATTTGATGATTGTGCTTTTGCTTCAAGGTTGAAGTAAACACCTTGCTTTACCCTTGTGAGTCTATCTTTTGACAAGGATGGACATCCATTGAGTTGGCTCACCAATGTTGACTTGAAAATAAACTTTCCGTCCACCTCTACAATGGGGCTAATGTTTTTCTTAGGGGGCATGTTTCTTGTTTCCTTCAAAATGTCATCAATTTCATGTCTAATCTCACTAAGTGCAATAACCTCTTCACTTTCATTGCTATTCTCGTCCATAGATTCTTCTTCACCACATGGCTCCACAAAGTCATCATTCTCATCAGCTTCTCCCATTTCAGCATCTAGCTTACACCATGTAGACCCTGCATCCAGTTGAAACCACCATTTCAAGTCTTCAGCCTTGCTAGGTTTCAAATCCAAAGACTCGCATAGTATGTGAGCTTGTTGTAAGCCCTCCTTCAATGCATCAATCATGTTTTCATCAGAAGAAACACTCTCATAATCACCTAGATTTTCTTCAATCATCCCTTCTTGTTTATTCAAATGTTTCCATATATGCTCTTGCTTTTTATGAGCCCTGGAGAAAGTTAGACCATTTTGAGCACACTCATGCATGGCAATTTTATTCAAGCTACCAATGCTATGTAGAAGATCTCCAAGATCAAATGCTCTTTCTTGCCCAATCATGCCTCCAACTTTACTAAAATAGATTTCAGCAGCATCAGAACCGGTAAGATGTAGTGGACACTTCAGATTAGCATAAAAATCTCGAAACATCTTTATGAGCAATACAACAAAATGACAAGAAAGTATGCAGTCCGTATAAGCCTCCTTACTAATGAAATTTTTCTTCAAGGTGTAGGTTGGATGGTGATGAATCCATAGTCGCCAAATTTTGAAAAAGAAGACTACCTTGGCTGCAAGCACCACACGCTCCTTCAAGATCAAATATGGTGACAAGAAAATATCAATATAATCAGCAACAATCATCAAATAGGCCTCAGTCTCCTTCATACTTCTTTCTTTTTTTTGAAGTTTTCTCAAACATTTCTGTACTTGTCTACTTGCAATCCTTTGAGTTCCTCCCCAATTTTGTCGATCATTCCTTTGAATATCTCCATCTCGTAGCTTGTGCTCCTCAATTGAAAAAGAATTGTAAACAATAGATACATGATTTAGTGTGATCCAAACACATCCAATTGCTAGTTGTCGAGTAGGACTATCAAGTGGGCTTGTAAGTTTCTTTCCACAGTGTACAAAGTCTTGATCATGAAGGCCATACACATTTCCTCCTACAATTTTTGCTCTCATATTCCATCCACACCAATTGATAGCAAAAGGTTGTTCGCTTTTCTCCAAATAGTCTTCAAGCATCAACTTTTGTCTTCTACTATCTCCATCTGCTGAAGCATGTCCAATTATGGGTCCAACTTTATCTTTCAGGTTTGCATTCCACATGGTCTCCAAAAGATTCCATTGGTTCTTTACAAAATCACCATCAAAACGATTGCATGTGCAATGCACAATCAAAGCCAAACGTGGAAGAAGATCATGAAGAGGATTAACAATCAAAAGTCTAGCATAATGACCTATGATATGATTTTGAAAAGCATCTATAATATTCGAGTATCCTTGTGAGCCTTCACCAACAACAATGGAGTCATTTGATGAGCATTGATGATATTCTCCTTTCTTTCCACAAAACCCAATAAGAGTGTCATCTTTTGCATTCCATCTACACAACACGATTATAGAGTTTAATAACTTCCTCATCTTTTTGAGAGATTTCCAAACATAGCAATTATAAATATCTTGATGATATAGATAAAAGTAGAATGCATAGAGAGCTAAAATTACCTTATTCGATGCTTAATGGTTGTCTCATCTTCCACTATGATAACTGGAACTATAGAAATGACTCCATATCTTTTTTTTGCATCCATATAGATCTTCCCAACAGCATCGAATATGTATTCGTGCTCACCACAAATAAATTCAATTTCTTTTCTTCCTTGCCTTCTGGTGGTAGACAAAGATGGACCTCCAAGGTTTATACTCAAGAACTCATGTAGTCTTGGACCACCCCATAGCTTAATATGATTTTTGTAGAGTCACTAAACCTATGTCCTTGCTTTGACCGTAACATGTTCTGTGCCACTTCTTGAAAAAACTCCCACAAGGCTGATTTTCCACCAAACTTTCCTTGTCTATGAGCTTCAATTATGTTGTTACAAAAGCATCGAACATCTTTCCTATTTATACATTCAAAACTTGATTCTTTCAAAGTTTTGACTCTGACTGACAGCATTACAATTTTTGATGTTGCCCACCACAGCCTTCTTTTTTCTTCATTCAAACTTTTCCTACACTCAAAAGTGGCATTTTTTAGCTCTTCAATTGTCAGGTAGTCTACCCGCCTTCCTTTGCCTCTTTTCCTGGTTCCTCTCTTCTGAACGGCAAGATTCTCCCTATATAATCTCATACGAAAATCAGAACAACCTGAAATTTTCTTACAGTGTTCACATGAGAAACCTTGAAATGGAACTCCAATGATTGATATACGAAGACAATTTATGTGCCTGAAGCATCCATCTATCTTGTATTCCATATTCCCATCATGTAAAAAGGCCTTTGTATATGGTTCACAAAATCATTCATGCCCCATCTTTTGATCCATAAAAAATGACTTAATATTAATTTCACAACCATTGACATGAACATTAGCTTGCCATAATCCCAACATAACAAATTTATATTTGATGATGAAGATAAGACTGACTCAGTCAAGGAATCAGAAAGAGATTCTGTCTCACCACATTTTGGTTGCAACACTTTAAACTCCTTTGTTTGTACAAGGAACCTTCCCAACGATGTTTGTCGTGGATCTTTGTCAAAATGCTTCCTAGGTCGGCCAACAACCCTTGATAATACTGGACATGGCTCCATTGATTTCTTGCTGGAAGAAGTGATGTGAGCTTTTCCTTTGATATGTTCTGATAAAATTGTTTGTAGATCTGAACCTTGAGGGCACAAAAACAACCATTTTCCATCATATCCACATGCCACTCTTACAGCATTTTTATCCTTGTAGTCATTCAAAGTTGCTTCAACTATCTCAAACTTTGCTCCTGCAACATACTCGATAATGAAAAATTTCAGAAGAATATTTTTTTGACCCTATTTATGAAAATTTTAACAAAAGAAAGATTTTGTCATCTCTACATGCTTCTAGTGGAGGTTACCTTCATGAGAATTATTGAAAGTGTGCATTTCCTCAATAGCATCAAGAATTATTGTTGCATCATCAACATCGTCCTGAGCATCCTTCATGCTATCTTTTCGAAGACATGCTTCTTCAGTGATAAAACCTCGATTGGTAGCATATCTTTTTTGATGTTTCTGGCTTTCTAGAATATGGGTTCTTAGAAAATTAGACAAGCAAGTGTAAGCTGATTGCTTGCCTTCAATGGACCCTGATCCATATGGCATTCCACATTCAACACACCAAATTCGAACTTTAGGCTTTCCATTAAGATCTTCTGTGAGGAGCTCAAATTTATCATCTCTAGGTGTCTTACGCTGCCTCAATTTTTTGCGAACTTTTTCACAATGACTATCCCAATCTTCAAGAATAGACGTTGCTAAAAGTTTACTTTTGTGCATGTTTAAACCATGACTACAAGAAACATGCTCACGTCTTTCATCAACATTTACAATATCAACTTCTTTATGAATATTATCTGATGTTCTGCAAACACGTTTTGATGGTGTGATCTCATCGACAATCGTACTTAGAGACCTCTTTATACCAACACACCTATCCTCTTCAACATTCCAACGTTCTTCTTGTATTGTATTTAGTATGCAACCTTCATCATCATTGTCATCTTTGATAACAAAGTGAAAAGGAACATTAATGATTCCATCTTGCATAATCTCCTTACGTATCATGCTATAGGTAGAGTCACCAAGCACTCTAACATATCCCAAAAGCTTCTTCTCAGATGATCCATAGTCAAACACCTTTATGTGAGTCTTTGAAGCCATGATATGATCAATAGTATACCTAATCAAAATAAGAGAAAAATATAAATAAACTCATAACTTTTAAATTCTAAATGGTATGCCATAGTCTAAATCACTAATGATATTTATTGAAGATCAATATTCTAGCTTAAGAGGAGAGAAAAATAAATTATTTCACAAACGCTATATCAAAACAAAAAAGTTGAAATGTTTTTTATATACATAAATAGATCATGTACTAGAAAGAAAACCATCAATCTTTGGAATATTATTTAGAAACTGTAGTGCTACAAAAGGTTACAATGCATCATGTCGTAATGCACTTTCACATGTGACTTTGAATATAACTTCAAATGTATGAGTAACATCTGTTGCAGTAGGTCTAGCTTTAGGAATAGGATTTCTCATTTCCTCTATTCTCTTCCACCAACGCTTTAAGTGATCTAACTTAGTTGTATCTTGGATGTGAACAAAGTACTTGTAAGCTAGCCGATACAACTTTTCCAATGAAAAGGCTGCAGCATAAATATCAGTTTCCTTGGAAAACTTTGCATATGGAAAAGTATACAACTCAGGAGCCAACCACTTTCTTCGCATGCATCGCTCTTCGAATTGAGGGTCACATCGATCCTTGCCATCATTGACATATTTATCACTCTTGCTTAATCCCCAATCGATAATTCCTATGAAGACCTTATCAGACTCACTATCAAAGTGAAGCATAATGTTCGAAGGATGCAAGTCATTATGCAAAAGGTCTTTTCCATGCATGTATTTTAACGTCCCCATCAAAGTACCAGCTAGATTTACAGCATGAGTACGGACACGAGATAAATGGTCTAGCTCCTCTCCCACATAGACTGAGTTCAAAGCATTTAACCTTGACCATTTGTCCAATGTCTCCCCATTCCAATACTAGTATACCAATCTTGGAGGATTTATCACACGAGCAATCGTGCGAACAAGTCCTTTATGAGGTAATTGGGCTTGCATTGTTTCCATATTTGCCATTAACTCTCACATGGACCTTCTCTCTTCCCTTTCACTTGGCTTTTGAGATACCTTAAGTTTCTTAATGGCAAAGGTCTCTTTTGGATCAAAGCAGTCTACACCAATGATGTTACCTTTCACCACTCTTCCATATGAGCCTTCACCCAGCACATAATCTTTCTCTTGTACATGAATCTGTTGCTTCTCAAGAAAAAACAAAGATGGCATTTTCAATCTTGTGGGATTGACACATTCTTTTGAAGAACTGGCATTGAATGCTTCCCTCTTTGAACTCATAACTGCCTTCCACTTTAAGGAAAACCAATCAATCAACTCTTCTTTATTATTTGTATCTCTGAGATTGAATGTGCTTGTCCGCTTTTCATAAACACTTTTAACTCTCCCTAGTTCTATGCGAATACTCACACAAAAATTATCTTGAAATTCATATTGCATATTCCATTATGGATCTTCATTCTTCATCATGGTAATGACATCAGAGTAAAGATCCACACAAAACTTATCCATCCCTCTTTCCCCTAAGTCAAAATACTTTTCCAAATCTTCTTGCGTTTTTGATAACAAGCTCATGCAAAGACACTTTGAGAATATTTTTTGCATTCCTTCCTTGAATCTATATTCATATAACACACGTTTTTTATGACTCTTCATCTTGTCCATGTTACCTTCTGCGCATAAAACAAAATTAGTTGCTTTTGTAAGATTATCCTCTCTCTCTCTCTCTCTCTCTCTCTCTCTCTCTCTCTCTCTCTCCCTCTCTCTCTCTCTATCCCTTCCTCTCTCTCTCACACACAACTAAACGGTTTGATTCTTGTGAGCATGTAGATGCATTTCCAATTATTGACTTAATTTTATAAGCATTCTTCCAAGGGAACTGTAGACCGTGTCAAGAGACCGGAGTACTCCCAAGGTTACATTGCTTACATACTTTACATTGCACGACTTGATTCTCTAAGCATTCTGCTAGGGGAATTGCAGACCGTGTCAAGAGACCGGAGTGCTCCTGAGACTAGATTGCTTACATACTATATATTGCATGACTTGATTCTATAAGCATTCTACTAGGGGAATTGCAGACCATGTCAAGAGACCGGGGAGTGCTCCCGAGGCTAGATTGCTACATACTATACATTGCACGACTTGATTCTGTAAGCATTTTGCCAGGGGAATTGCAGACCGTGTCAAGAGACTGGAGTGCTCCCGAGGCTAGATTGCTTACATACTATACATTGCACGACTTGATTCTGTAAGCATTCTGCCAGGGGAATTGCAGACTGTGTCAAGAGACCGGAGTGCTCCCGAGGCTAGATTGCTTACATACTATACATTGCACGACTTGATTCTGTAAACATTCATCTAGGGGAATTGCAGACCGTGTCAAGAGACCAGAGTGCTCCCGAGGCTAGATTGCTTACATACTATATATTGCATGGCTTGATTCTATAAGCATTCTACTAGGGGAATTGCAGACTTTGTCAAGAGTGCTCCCGAGGCTAGATTGCTACATACTATACATTGCACGACTTGATTCTGTAAGCATTTTGCCAGGGGAATAGCAGACCATGTCAAGAGGCTGGAGTGCTCCCGAGGCTAGATTGCTTACATACTATACATTGCACGACTTGATTCTATAAGCATTCTGCCAAGGGAATTGCAGACCGTGTCAAGAGACCGGAGTGCTCGCGAGGCTAGATTGCTTACATACTATACATTGCATGACTTGATTGCTTAATACATACTAAGACTATAGAAATATTAAAGCATAAAGCATAAATGGCATAGAAGCATAGGCATATATAAACATGAAATTATTTGTTGCATGCTATATGCTCCAACAATCATCCTCATCTTCCAAAAGATGAGGTGGTAGCTTAAGTCATCATTGCATTTGAAAAGAGGGACGGGCTTGGAGGAGGCCCTCCAAGCTTCTGGAGGACCTTCCTACTCTCTTGCATATCAAATTCATAGAAGCTCCAAAGTTAAAATTTTGTCTCATCATGTCACTTTCAAGAAAATATTCCAAGCAAGTGTTTCAAGCATGTGTGGACGTTAAGTAGACCTATTTGTTTTCCCCTTTTAGCTACCTTATCGGTTTCCTTTCCATACATCTAAGTTTAGCGATGGAGCAAGGGAGGTGCAGGTGGTGGCGATGGTGGTAGTATTACTCTTGGGAAGCAAGATACAATGGGAACTAGCAGCAGCAGCAACAACAACAACAAAAGCAACAGCAACAGCAACATCAAGAGCAGTAGTAGTAGCATCCATGAAGAGCTTGATAGAAGCAGACAAGCTTGCGCTACAAAAGTTCCTGGAAGCAACACTAGCTGGGGTTTCGTCATCGTCATCGTCTTCGTCTTCATCATCATCTTCTTTGGTCTACAATTTCAGTGCTCCAGTTTGCAAATGGCATGGAGTTCGGTGCATGGTCGATCAGCAACAATAGCAAAGAATTGTGGGTGTTTTCCTAGAAGATATGGGCTTACGAGGGAGCATCCCAGAGGCCACTCTGGGAGCTCTCTCGGCACTCACTCAGCTTAGTCTGTTCAACAATTCAATCCATGGAACCTTGCCTTCCAATCTCTTCTCGCTCTCCAAACTCCAATACCTTTCTCTCTCGTCCAACTCCTTCTCCATCACTCCTCCTCCTCTCCTTTCCAACCTCACCCAACTTTCTCTATTGATCTCTCTCATCACGCAGCTTGAAGGGTGACACCTGATTTGTAACCATAGCAACCGCGCCTGAGGATAATCATCACCTTGGTGCATTTGTCGTTTCTGGCAGCCTCTCAGCTGAGTTGGACCTGCACATGGGACCCTCATCAGTCTCAACGGAGCTCACAAAACGGAGCTGCCAAAGCATGTAAACGGAGCTCGTCATTCACCTTAACAATGAAGGTGAATTTGCTTCATCGCCCCCCCACTTTTATTGCACTATCAGAACGATTCAAATTTTGGAAAGAGGCTTGGACGATAATGATTCAATATTTGGAAAGAGGCTTGGACGATAACGATTCAATATTTAGATTAGTCTTGCTTATCATCCAGATCATTCGCAAGGAGAAACATGACATGCAAAACTGCAAGAGGAGCTGCTCCTTTCCTCCAAACCCGATTCTTGTGATGCTCGCTATCATCCAGATCATTCCTGAAGGAGAGAGGGAGGTGCAAAACAAGAGCACCTGCTCCTTTCCTCCAACCCGATTCAAGAAAGTCTCACTGTGCAGTGGACAGTCTTGCGAAGAACTCTTGTAGCTACAGTAGGCCTGGACTGCATTGCATATTGTAACATCTGGAGAGCTTCCCATATAATTATACCCAGCCACATATCGAGGGACCGGAAGTCTTGAGGGTAATGTTCACCAGCACTACCTAGCTTGTTGACGTATCAATGCCACCCACGAACATATCCTAGCATGATGATGCCTGTATCGCAAGAAAATGGACGAACAATCCTGAACCAACATAACCAGTCACGCTTAGACGAGCTTGCAAAAGAGAAGGGACTTGATTTAATCCTGTATCTCTGTTGTATCGTGCCCTAGACCATCACCGACAAGGCATCGACCTTTTTGCTCCATCACTTCTTAAACGCTCTTTCTATGATCTTGCTCAAGCATTCAAACGCAAACGAACTCGACTCATACTACACTTGCTCAACAATTAGGAGATGAGTTTAGAAAGCACTACAGTATTTAAATCGTTCAATCTTGTCGTCAATATTATCCTCAAACCTTCCGCTCGAGATGTGGCTACTGGCTAGTATGATGGGGCTGCTCAAGATTTCAATCGACAAAGGTGCAGTAAATGTAGAGCGTGGATGGCAGGCAGTGAAGCCGTGAAAGTCAAGATAATTGATAGAGCTTCGTTTTTACAGTTGTACTGCTGATCTGCCTGCACCGTTTTGTGAGTTCTGTTAAGATGGAAGGGAGTCCCAAAAGGGCCCAGGTGCAAGTCCAGGTCAGCTGAGACTCGCGAGTATTCTTCATGAATCCTTGAGAAACGACAAATGCACCAAGGCGAAAATTATCCTCAGGCAGCAACCGCATGGGGTCGTATGTTGCTCAAGCGCACTTCCAATATCTTGGAGGTTGCCGCTGCCGAGTTGCTGCTAATGCGTCTTACGCACAGTTCCGCCTTACCTTTGGTCGAGCTGCGATCGCCTCTACTCACCAGTACAATATCACAAGATAGCTCTTCTTTGCTTGTCGATTGCAAGCTTTGCAGCTCTGCATGGCCACCAGCAACCGCCACCCTCTCCCATCGCGCTCCACCATCAACTCTACAACCCTTTCCTCCTTTCCCATTGTGCATTTCCTCGCTGTTGCCCAACCTATCATACCCATGTAGCCTCTGAATCCGTGCACTTGTTCGCCCCTTCACTGCCGCAAACATATCGCTCGATCCGGATGTGGCGCTACAGGACCAGCTCCTTCTTTGGTCCTCTCCCTCCTCAGCTCCTCCTCCTTCCCCATCTCTGCTTCCTCTACCTCTCCTCCAATTCCTTCTCTCATACCATCTCCTCCCAGACCTTCTCCTCCCCCTCCTCCTCCCTCTTCTCCCTCAACCTCTCCGATAACCGCCTCTCTGGTCCTCTCCCTCCCAACCTTGCTTCCCTTCTTCACCTCTCTTCCCTTAACTTCTCCAGGAACTCGCTCACCGGTCAGCTCCCCTCCCAGCTCTCCAACCTGCTTAGCCTCTTCTCCCTCGACCTCTCCGATAACCACCTCTCTGGCCCTCTCTCTCTCCCTCCCAACCTTGCTTCCCTTCTTCACCTCTCTTCCCTTAACTTCTCCAGGAACTCGCTCACCGGTCAGCTCCCCTCCCAGCTCTCCAACCTGCTTAGCCTCTTCTCCCTCGACCTCTCTTCAACCACACCAACCTTTTACGAAACTTCAGAAAGATGCATGAAACTCAAGCGCACGCACCCTCAGCCTTTTACGAAGCTTTAAATGTTGAGTAAGCGACGAGCAAGCGACAACCTCAAAGTACCTGGAGTTCAGAATCCTGGAGTTTAGACTGGTCACTGGAGTTCGCGAATGGAAACGTTATTTTCAGCTTCAACTTTCTTTCGTTTGAAGTTTGCACTCTGCTTGCAGCGCTCGAAGAAGTCGGCTATTGGAGACTGTGCTGTGTGCACTGTGGAGCACTAACTACGAAGTGGATAGTGGAGTACAAACTACAAAGTGGGCTATGGAGTACGAACTACGAACGACAAAGTGGGTCTGTGGATTGAACATGGAGCCTTGTCTTGAACAACGAAATGTTCAAGAATCAAGAAAGGCCTTAGAAGTTTCTAAACCCTAAGAGAAGATAAGGTGGCTTAATCTACGACTACAAAGATATTAGATCTACGGCTATAAATTAATCTACTTTTTAGTGTTAAGTTATTTTAAATATTACATATATCTCTTTTATATTTTATCATATATTACTAATTTTCAAAGTCCCTAGGCAATCTTAACGTATTCTATAGGAAACTTTAATTGTAGCTTAAATTTTAAAGGTTAATATTTCAAATACCTTTAAAATACATTTTGCCATTAAATTTAGCCCTTATAAATAACCTACTTGGCACAACTTATACCAGTTTTTTTCAATTTTAACCGGTGCAAAATACACTAAAGGGAGGTTTTTTCTAGCACTAGTTCATACACATGAAAGACCAACCATCAACACTTCCTCATCACTCAATGGTGTACATCATACAAAGAAAGTTTCAATATTCTCACAAGGCAAGGCTTTTAGGAATAGGTCTAATGTATTCTCCAAGAAATAGTTAACAATCCCAATTCCATAATGTTTTGATGTTGAATCCTTGGGTTCTTTCCAATGTAATGGAAATTTGATCATCAATCCCACTGGCTCATGTTCCCCGTGGCCATTTTCACCATGGTTTTACAAAGGAGGCCATTGGTCCACTCCGTTTTGTCCCATGGATGCTGGATAATAGATGGTAGAAGTGCAATGATCAATACCCATGTGATCCATGAGCAACTCCACTGCTTCATTTAAGAATGGACTCCCATGGTCAGATACTATTTCCATGGGTGTCCCAAACGTTGTGCAGATACGTTCAAATATGAAATTTGAAAATGCCTTACCATTTGCAGCGAGGAGGGTGATAGCTTCAGCCCACTTAGTGACATATTGAGTGGCTACCAAAAGATACTTCTTTTTGCGAGCAGTCATGGGCAAGGGCCGAACAAAATCTATTCCCCACTTCTGAAACGGATGGATGGACATCACTCGGTGATGTTGCCTAGGATGAAAATCCTTCCTACCAAAGAATTGACATGGTTCACAAGTTTTGCAATACATAGTGACATCCTTGAACAAGGTTGGACAGTAGTACCCAGCATGTAAAATCTTCTTAGCTATATTATAGTCATTGGCATAATGGCCTCCACAACATCCATCATGATAATGCTTCAATACCTTAGGTGCTTCATCTGCATCAATGGCCCATCTTAGTACCCCATTCATGCCTTGATGGTATAACACACCATCAAAGGGAGTGTAGCACCTACTATCTTTGCAGATCTTTTTTCTCTCATAGCTAGTACTTTCTGGAGGAAAGGAGAAAGCGGTCAAAAAGCTATAGATACCACCATACCATGGATCCCCAACTTCTATGGCTGCTACAAGGGTTACATCGAGGCACTCCTCTAAATCAATCAAAGCATTCTTCAAGTTGGAACATCCCCCCTTTACGATTTTGAAAGAAAAATCATATTCTTGTAGAACTGCCAATGATTTGGCCAACTGACCCATGGGATTTGGTAATTGAAGAACCTGCTTTGCAAGACCATTGCTACAGAGTATAATGCAGGACTTTCCAGCCACATAATGCTTAAATTTCTCAATGCAGAATACCAAAGACAAGGCATGTTTGTCAGCCTCGAGTAGTGCCGTTCAGTTTCGAGCAATTGTCAAGAAGCAAATCGAATAGGTACATGAATCGATCCTCCCCTTTCTGGAGAACAATACCTGTGAGAGTATGCTCACCAAACCCAAGATTGGTATAGAAAGTCTTTGACCAATCAGGATTGTGTAGAATGGGTTTTGAAGCCAGAGCACTCTTGATTTGTGCAAACCCATGATCACAATCCTCATCCCAAGAGAAATCAACCCCATCTTTTAATAGCATAGTCATGGGTCGCATCAAAGCAGCATATTGATCAATGAAGCGGCGATAGTATCCTGCTAGATTGACAAATGAGTGTACCTAATGTTTGGTTGTTGGCGGGGAGAGCTTGAGGATAGCTTCTACCTTCTCGAGGTCAGGCTTGACGCCCTTGGATGAGACAATATGCCCAGTAACCTCCCTTGAGTGGCTCCAATGGTGCATTTATCAGAGTTGAGGCTGCCATTCGCATCATTGACCCTTTGGAAGGCCAACCTACTAACCTTCATGATGTCCACCTTACGTGCCGAGAATATATAGAAGTCATCTAAAAACACCTCCAAGAACACCCCCAAATAAGGAGCAAACACCATCTGCATAAATCTTTGAAAGGTAGCAGGAGCTAAGGTGGTACGACTTCTCTTCCCAAGGTCAAGGATTTCTACATCAGAATCCTTGGTGCCTAATTCACTTACAAGATTCACCCTTGGAATATTGGGTCATTCCGTGTGATAATGACCCTTCTGGTGGCACTCGTAGCACACAACATTGGCACGTTCTCTTGGAGGGAAACTGGCTTGATTTTTTATGCCCACCATCTCAAGCCGAAGATCATTCAGGGCCTTGGCTAGGTCATTGACTCTGGGTTCCTTAGCAGGAGGGGCAGGGGGAGTAGGAAGGAGGGGGGCTCGTGGGCGAGGCTTGGGAAATCTTCCAGGTGGAGGGTGAGGATATACACCTTATTGAGGGTAAGCACCTAAGGGAGGACCATATATTTTAGGTGGAGGTAGTGGATACATCCCTAATGAGGGGTGGGGGTATGCCCTTGAGTTGGACCCCCTAGGTTGTTGTTGCAAGAATTGAGGGGGTTGCGGAGGGACAATCTTCTTCTTTGAAGCAGGGTCAGCAGACTGAACTTTATCAAACTTTTGAGCAATCTAATGTGCTAGCACCATAGTTTCTAGATTCTCCCACTTAAGCCTGAGGTGGAATTTGTCACTTGCTCCTACTACGAGATAGCCCAGCACATGAGTCATTCCAGCTCAATCCAGCGCTGTCCTTCTGTGTGGCAATTAAAAAGTCTAGGAGCACAGCCACTCGATCCACATATCGACGCACCATCTCAACTTCTGACTGCTTCAGGTTTGCCACCCGCAACTACACATTCTCTGGCTCCTCTTCTTTGCTGAAATACTCAATCATAGCTATTGTCAACCTCGGCCAAATTTGGTGAACGTCTTCGGCTTGCTTCTCGTACCACACTTGAGCCAAACCCTCTAGAAATGTGGGAAGAACAAACAGCCATCTATCTTTAGTAAGAAAGTTGAGAGAAATACAACGGCGCTTGAAGGCCACAAGATACTCATTTGGATTTTCTTCCACTCGACCACAAAACATGGGAATGTTAGCCATGCTTGGAAGATGGAAAAGAGATACATGGAAATAGGCTTATCTATTGGCAAACAATGGAAAGAGGTAGCTTGCACTGAAAATCAAGTGAAGATACATCTACAAAGCACACATGGGTAGGGTAGGGTGTGACTAATGTATTGTGAAATACTACACGGGAAAATAGAATAGCTCATAGACAATCTTAAAAGGACCAACCCTCATGATATTGCATCCATCTTTACGAGCGAGGATTAGAGACGCGGCGCTGCATGAGGTTGTTCATCAAGGCAAACAAGAATGCCATGACAAATATCAATAGTTGGAGGGCTTGCACATCACCTTCAGCTTCTTCCAATTCTTGTAGTCGCCATGCTATCTCTTCAAGGGGTGTGCAGTTTGGCATCCGTCTTTTGAGCAATGTCCTTAAGGACCTTTCTGATGATCTTCCGAAGTTGGTAAACTTATATCAATATGCCCAACACCTAGTTTCATGATGACCACAACCTTTGCATTCCTTACAAATGATCACCCTTATTCATGGCTTGTGGCTTTATTGGGGCGGTGCTTCCACTCACTTCATGCCTGATTGAAGTACAAGCTTCACATGCCAAGAAATCAGCAACTATATTTTGAACTCGATGGATATGCTGAATTTTTACCTCTTCAAATTGTTGGCAAAGTTCCAATGCTTGTTGATGTCATGGAACCAAGCCTTCACTCTGCACCTTCCACCTTTCACTTATTTGTTCACACACAAGTTGAGAATCTCCTTGCACCTCAAGTTGCTTGATGCGATGTTCTTGCACCTTTTGTATCCCAAAAATGAGTGCCGAGTACTCAGCTTGGTTGCAAGTACTTGCTGGTGCAGACTTGCTATAACAATACACCTCACCCCCTCGTGAAGTGAGCTTCACACCCACAGCAACAGCCTTGGTCAAAGGTTTGTATGCGCCGTCAAATTGGAGGAGCCAAGATGTCATCACACCAAGACTAAAATCCGGACATCCCAAATTTTTCGGTAGTCCAAGATAGGTAGAAGGAGAGCATGGGGAGAATTCAATACTTGAGCAAGACGTTCAGCACCAAATAAACTTGTAATCCTTTGTTCATAGTTTATCTTTAGACCAGAAAGAATTACAACTTGAAGCTCAAAATGAGGCGCAAAGGGTTAATTAGGTACAACGGGATTCCTTGGTCGAAACATTACCAACCATAACCGAGCCCTAGAAACCTATAGTGAGATTGAGAAGAAATCATTCAAGACAAGCTTATCCATAAGAATTAATAGGCAGATGCACCAAATCTCCCCCCAAACTTGACGAGCATCCCACCCTTTGAAGAATTTCACCCTTTTAATTACCTTCGATGCAGTAAGTAGCTCGATCACCACACAATGAGTAAAATTGACATCAAATTCCTCCCAGTGTATCACTAGTTCTTCACCTTGAATCATCCACAATGTATCATCCCACCCGTCGTCTCCTTGAACAATGCATTGTACGATCAGTTGTTGAAGATTGACATGAATATCAAGAAAGAGATCTCGCCAATTGGTAGCCGTAATGAGCGGAGGACCAAGCACCAAATCCTTGAACTCATCGAGAAGTGACATAAATATCCACCCTCCTCGTGTAGCATGCGTCTAAGGAGTGAACTTGAAAAAGTTCAGAATCTATGATCTAGTATCAGATATTAATAGAGCACATGAAATGAAGTACTTTTTCTTTTTACAACAAGAGGAAACTCCCTACAGTTAGAGAGTTACAGTTCATGAGATTTCACCATATAAGCAATTATATCATTACACTTTCATCACTTCCTATTTGCTAGCCCATTAGCATTAGTAAGTCTTCCTTTTGTAAATGGGGAGGCCTTGGGTTCAATTCCCACTCCTTAATAAAAAGAGAGAAGAGGAGAGGAGAAGAGAAGGGGAAGAAGAAGAAGATAGAAGGGGGGCGTGAGGTCTATTGCAGATGCGTAGGAGCAGTTTTGCATGGTGCTGCACAGAAGACACGCAGAAGCAATTTTGCAGACACGGTCGACCAGAACACATGTGATAGAAGATGCGCAAGAACCCAAAAGATGCATATGAACCACAGGCAAAAGGCGTAGAAACTCAGAAGTTATGCAGCCGCAGAGACGGAAACTGTGAGCAGAAGACACATAGATTGGAGGCATAGAAGCAAAGAATCGTACACGGAAGGTACTGCAGAACTACACCCAGTCGTGGAGATTTCGATCCCAGCAGCCACACTAATTCTATTAACTCGAAAAGAAATCAATGCATGAGGCTAGACGCTAGGCATGGCGACGGTCGAGGGCCATGGAGGAAAAGGGAACGTGAGGGAAGAAGCGTTAACATAGGTGGGGAAAAGGGATTAAGAGGGGTGGGAATGAAGAGGGGGACTATGGCACAAGGGGAAAGGAAGCAGGGGAAGAGGAGCATGTACATGATGGGAGGTGGAATGTAGAGATGGAGACATCAAGGGAAGAGAGTCATGCTTTATTAGAAAGGAAGGATGGGGGGGGAAATCAAAGTACTAGCTAGGTGGCTATACAAGAATGAGCGTGTTCTATCAAGGAATAACCCCCTCCTTTTATAGCCAAGAGAGGGGATCTCTCCCAATAAATGCATCCTCCCACATGCATGGTGTGTGTGGAAAAGTCTCCCATCATGCGTGTGGAAGACACGTAGATTGGAGGCGCAAAAGCAGAGAACCACACACGAAAGGTGCTGCAAAACTACACCTAGCCATGGAGATTTCGATCCTAGTAGCCACACCAATTCTATAATGGAAAAGAAATCAATGCATGAGACTAGACATGAGATATGGCAACACTTTGAGGGCCATGGAGGAAAAGGGAATGTGAGGGAAGAAGCGTTAACATAGGTGGGGAAAAGGGATTAAGAGGGGTGGGAATGAAGAGGGGGACTATGGCACAAGGGGGAAGGAAGAGGGGGAAGAGGAGTATGTACATGATGGGAGGTGGAATGTAGAGATGGAGACATCAAGGGAAGAGAGTCATGCTTTACTGGAAAGGAAGGGTGCGGGGGGAAATCAAAGTACTAGATGGGTGGCTTTACAAGAATGAGCTTGTTCCATCAAGGAATAGCCCCCTCCTTTTATAGCCAAGAGAGGGGGTCTCTCCCAATAAATGCATCCTCCCACATGCATGGTGTGTGTCGAAAAGTCTCCCATGTGGGCTAGGCAGTTACGCACTCTCAATTGTGTGCGACAACCCTTGGCCTCATTTTTCCACATATATCGTCCCTCATATCCCAAGTCTAAGATACTCCCCTGGTCTCTTCCCAATTTTATAATACATTCAATTATCTAGGAGGACAAGTGGAGGGTTGGCACAAGGAATCTTACCACCTCATCCTTCTTTCCCCATTATTTAACTTGCATTCTTGGACTATCTACACCCCCCCCACACATGGGCCTATCCTAACATGGAGGGAATAATTCAATATACTATCCATCTCCACCTATTTTATATTACTTCTCCCATGTTCATTGGTCCATGTCTCACTAAATGCAAGCATGGGACCACCTAAGTGGAGGGGTGGCACATGGAGGAACCATGCCACCTTAACATTTTATAATATAACTACCATTGATTATGTACAACACACCTTATGGGTCTTCTTACGTGGAAGGGTGGCACATGGTGATGCCCTGCCACCTTAACCCTGGGCCCTATGCACACCATATTTTATTATATACTATTGCCACACATATAAGCACACACATATATTTATGCCTTTTACCTTGGTCAAATCTATCCATAATAGTTTCTCTCAAAGTCGGTATATACAATATAGATTTCAACATGCTTCTAGAGGTGTTGGAGAGGAGAGATCGCATTGACGGAGAGGAGCTAGGCGACACATTGGATGATAACTTTCTTGATGTGAGAGATAAGGGTATGGGTAACACAATGGATGCAATTTTTAAAGGCATGGCCAAGGATGTACAAGTCATATCTAAACCGAATAATGACATGAGGGAGTTACCATCAATCCCTTTGTATAATTCATGTGCACCTTTGTCAAAGCTATGAGCTTTCCTTTTAATTTGTTATGGCTATCAAATTTTGGATCATATTAATATACGTTATTATATTGATGGTTATATCAATGTGTCACTATAAGTGATGGTAATTGCTACATTTATATTGATGTTTTCTCTCTTGTATTTCTTAAAAGATCTTTGTAATTTTCATAGGATTAGTTATCACAATTGGTGCAAATGGTAGTGGTGAATACTCAAAAAAAGAATGTAATGTATTGTAATATTTTTCTTTGAAATGTAAAATTTTTGTAAACCTCAAAAAATAGTCACTCTATTAAAAAGTTAAAACCATAACATGTGCAAGCAATTCTATATTTAAAATACAAATTTTGTGTTTTTTAATATAATTATTCTTTTCTCTTCCATGCATATACATGTTCCAAATTTTATTTTAAAAGTCTCCTCTACATATTTACATGCCATAATTATATTATATAAGTACACCCCCTCCTAGCTGTAAAGGGGTCATAAGCTAAGAAACACATTCTAGTAACAAACCTGCTACATCACATGTTGTACACACCCTTGTTGGGAAACACAAAGTTTGAGAAATCTCAAGTTTTAAAGAAAAATTTGGGAAATTTTTCAAATGCTATTTGAATGTAATGAATTTATATAAAAAACTGGCATTGTCATGTGGGAAGGATTCATGTAAGGTTCATGCTAGAGGGGTTTACTTAAAAATCTACAAGCATACAACGTCAATTCAAATGGAAAGGATTTTAATTTGATGAAGTATATTTACATATGGGGCTATTTAATTGGACTTTGGAAAAAAGTATTAAATTGAAACCAATGGCTCGTTGAGCGTCAAGTTATAATGAGTTGAGAGATTTAACACAACAATGATGCATCGATGGCTCATATGTCGCATTACCATGATGACACACTAAAGATGAACAAGGTCATGTGCGAGGAGGAGATGGTATGCAATTTGGGGGAGGAGGTGCCATGGTTGATCTTGGAGTTCTTTTTTTTTTTTTTAGTGAGTTGATCTTCAACTTTCTAAAGGTTGTGTAAGGATTAGGGTAAGGGGCCATTTATCTTTTGCACCCCTAACGTTTTTATAGTGTAAGGGCTTCAGCCTATTGATTTTGGCCCACCCCAAGAGGGAAAGAGCTTAGCACTAATGTTCTCCTTGATAGAGAATTGCACCTATTGGTCCACGTAGTTTCGACTCAGGGCATTGCTATTTTACCTTCCATGCAATCCAAGGTGCCAACACCGATTTTGGATTCTTTCTCACTGTTATGATCTTTCTATCACAGGTGAACATTCAGCTAAGGTAGTTTGCATCTCATTTGTCTCCCCTGCCTCAGACGTCCTATGATGTAATAATAGTGCCCAAAGAGTGTCGGCCTTTGTCTGCTCAACAATGCAAGGGCTATTTCCATTCGGCATCCTTTCATCTTTGGCTTCTCAATCCATCATGATTTTCCTTTATCCTTGAGTAGCTTTGCATTTGGAGTGCAGGTTGCGTTTGGTTTTGTGGTCGGCAAGCAAACTAAATGTGTACATCCATCTTGTTTTTTTTAAGGTTTTGCAAAATGTAAAGGCATGCAACACACTTCAAAATTTTTGGACTTTCTCTCCTGGTTTGGACTTTTTTTTGGAGCATATCCTCTCCACTCAACTTCACTTAGTGAGCTCAAAAGTTGGGGCTTTTAGAGCACTAAATGGGTCACTTATATACAAATATGGCCTTATTAAGCTAAAAAGTCAAGTGGTGACCTCTAATTTTTAAAAAAATGGCTCAATGAAGCTATAATTCCCAAACTTGTGCATGGTTCCCCCGTCCAATAACTATAATAATAATAATAGTAGTCTCCTAACTCTAGTTCAATTTTAACACTATGAAGTGAAAATATGACACCATATGAAAAGAGTTTGTTGAATTCAACATATAAGTGGTGTATAGATACACCATTTTTTTGGAAAAAAAGAGTTTGTTGAATTCAATATATAAGTGGTGATAGATACACCCTTTTTTTAAAAAACAAAGCATACAATACATTATCTTATTAGTGCTGTATAGATACACCATTTGTATGGAATAAAGCATACAAAACATTATCTTATGCATCTGAATCTCGTTCAGAGTCATCAGATTCATGTAATGTATTTGCGCTTGATGGGTCAAGTCTTGCCAAATGATGTTTAATATGGACATGATTTGGATCCTCAGGGGGGTCACTATGTATAAACCCTCTATATCACGTGCGTTCAAGGCCTATATTTAAAATCCCTTATCTGTAAATTTTTTCATTAATAAAATGTACCCCTTTTCTATACAAATCTGTAAATTTTTTCCAAAACTATTTTAAATAGTCCCTTATGTATATTTATTTCTGTAAATTTTAGAAATAAAAAATATCCTTCTGTTGAACTCACGTGATAGGGTTACATATGATGAGTGATCCCCCCAAGTTTGGATCAAGGATTGTGATACATTTTTCAACATTGTATCCATGCTTCTTTTTAAAACTTCATGTCCTCGATTTCTAGCAATGAATAATGCTATTGACTTCCACCTCTGTTAATCCCTCATTATTTGGAACCCATTCACGTTTCTTTTGCAAGAATCCCTCATAGAGTTGTTTTATTGTATATCTTCTTGGGAGATTTTTCAATGGCTTTGGTTCATACCATAAAGTTGTGAATGTTATAGGAGTTTCCTTGTCATCCCTTTCTATCTTAGCAACCTTTGCAACCCAAATTGGGCCACCTTGGTCATCCAACTTTGAACCTGGATCGATGCCCAAACTGCAACAAATAGGCTCTCTTCAATCTCATTAGATGGTATAAAATATTTTTGAGGTAAAAGGCATTCCTCTGTTTCCTCCATATCTACTAACATATTTATATCCAAAGGAAAACTTGGTGACCTAGCTTGTTTCGGCCAAAAGGATTCACAGTATTCAATGCTCATTAAGTTTTCTTGTCTTTCTAACGATTGGATAAGTGCTTTAATTGATTTAATTGTCTCCAAATTCTTAGTTGATTGCTCAGGATATTTCTGCATCATACTTTGAAGATGTTTAATGAAGGCTTTCAAGCCTTTCATTTCATCTATGTCAAGTGATTTGTTTTTTGCAAGAACAAATCTAGTTTCCTCCAATGGAATTATTTGTTGTAATAAAGCATATGACTCACTCCATTAATGATCTCCATCTTCTGAGTAGTGCTTCCATTGCATCACTGGAATATTATTATGCATGTGAAACTAAAAATATGTGGATTTCATGTGTGTCCTATCAGGGCATCATCTCCTGTTTGTAAATGTGGCTCTATGCCATCAATGGTGATGCACATGGACTTATCGACATGTGAAATAGCTTCCTCTCTCCAAGAAGCATACAACTTTCAAGCATCCTGCACATGACATAAATGAATTGATCACCATTTAATATATCTTCCTCGCTGCTACTCACATTTACTATGTTCAATGGCATTTTTTAATTCATCACATGTCTTACATTTTGACATCCTTTGCTTTGATGGTGTGTTGACATGGCAAAAATCTCTATGCCAAATTTTGTACAAGGTTGACCATGAAATCATGCTCTCGTCTCTATCTTGTAAAGTTTTATTGACAGTTTCTAGGATGACCTTCTTTGTCATTCCCAAAGGAAGATGTTGTTGACATTTAACACTTCCATCTAGCATCGTTTGTTGAAGATGAGGCTGTGGTAATGCATGGTCTTCGAGAACTTGCTTTAATGTTGCAGTTGCATTTATAGAGCTTCCTGCATGGCATTTAAGCTTGTAGGTATTTCCATGAATTGTATGAATGTCTTTTTCTTTCACCTCTGCCCAGATGGTCCAGTATGTGCCATGTGATAGTCCAATTAACCATTGATATCCTCGATTGCAAATGGGTCTCCCATTAGCCATGGTTTTCAATCTAGGTTTATAGTGTCTTGTGCTCAAATCTTGATCAGTGCCTTGATGAAGAAAGCATGAAAACTCTCGAAGAAGATAGTTATGTCTATTAGGCGCTGTCTTACTCCAAATACCAAGGCGTATGGCTCTCGTATGGCTACACAGTCATCTTTCCCAACTTTTCTAATGCAAAGTCTCTTGTAACAAAGTCGCATAAGCATCGTTTCCATATTCTCCCCGGATAAGATTACATGTCTCTTTGGTTCTAGAATTGATGCCATGATTCTTCACCTCTTCACACTCACATACTTTCTTTTTGTAAATAGTGTCTTGTGTTTTCCAATTGTAAGACCATCAAACCTCAAATCCATTTTCCTTGAATCTTCATTTCTATAATCAAATGCTGTGTGGGCTTGAGAATTATTTGATGCCTTATAATATCTTGGAAATGGAAATCTGGTAGACATGTTCATTGATGTCAATTTGTTGCCAATGCCTCTTAAATTTTGTGGTTGAACTCTTTCTCCTTCGTAACTCAAGATTCTCCCATCTATATTCTCTAGCATGCTAGCAACAATATTACGAACAACATGACAAGTCTTAGATTCTCTGCCCCCTTTGCCCTACATTCGAGTGATAACATCATGATCATTGTCACTAATATCATCAATTCTTGTTATTGCATCACTTATCCCATCGATCTTTGCGTGTATTTTCTTTGTGGTCCCATCTTATTATTCTCAACACAAGACAAGTCTTCTATATCATTAAGCATGTTTGAGTCACTTGCAACACAAGACAAGTCTTCTATACCAGTGAGCCAGTTCGAGTCACTTGCAACACAGGACAAGTCTTCTATACCAGTGAGCCTATTCGAGTCACTTGCAACACAGGACAAGTCTTCTATACCAGTGAGCCTGTTCGAGTCACTTGCAACACAAGACAAGTATTCTATACCAGTGAGTATATTTGAGTCACTTGCAACACAAGAAACCTTTTCTGCATCAACATTTGTTACTATAATGTCCTCAATACCTGTGAGTATGCCACTATGATACTCTTGATCACTACTATAGCTTCTTATCAATTTGGATCCCATTTGTGTTATAGTCCTTTTCTTCTTATACTATTTTGTTATGTCTTCCATGACATGGAAGGAAACTATCTTAGGCAAACTTGATTTCAAGAAAACTAGCCCCCATTTACAAGTACTATGAACTTTATAGATGAGACGTAGTATTATGGACATTCAGATGTAAAGTACTATCCATTGCATTTTGAATGACACCTGCACTATCAACTTAATTATCTCTACTATACATAGAAAACTCTAAGCATAGCCCTTAAAGTTGCCAATTGCTAAAACTTTTCCGGAGCAAGATAACATCTCTACTTTTTCCCCCTCAAAATAAGTTTTCTTGATATCTTGAAACTATGTCTTTGGAACAATTTCGTCTTCGTCCCAAAGCATTTTGTGTGCTTGCATATCAAATATGTCACATTGTAAGATATCTCCCAATGTTTCAAAGTCTCCATGTGGATATTTTAAATGTACTTCAGGATTTACAATGTTGGTGATTATCACTATATATCTTCTCTCACTATAACGTTGGAAATGACACACATTCATAAGATCAAGACTATGAATTCGTCCAAAAGCCACCACTTCATTCTTCTTATGTAACACCACATCCATACCCTCTGTTAGGGTGAATACTTGTTTTATGTATAAAAATAGATTAGCAACTCAAAAAAAGACACAATAAATAATCATTGAGCTTATTATTACTTAATAACTTTTATATTAAAACTAGCAGAGAAGGCATTAAACTTGAACCCTATCCAGGGGTGGTGGCAATCTAATCAAAATTCCTTTAAGAACTCTTGAGCTTCATTAGTTTGAGGACAATAAGGTTAAGATTGATGTAGCAATGGTGGATTACAGAAAGCCGATGCATCCTAATGTGATACTAGAGATGATAAAGAATTTACTGAATGATGGGTGGGAAGTAGCATTGTCTCGAATGGGTTTTGCTGCTGAGAACTTGCTACGCCAAGGTAGAAATGTAAATGTCATTGATACCCCCCATCAGATTGAGTTCTTTGACACATATTACAGTGGTACTACCTTCTTTGAAGAGGAAAATGTCAAAGAAGAGGGTAGTGAGGAAAATATCGAAGACCCTCGAGGGTAGTGAGTCTGAGAGTGATGATTCTAGCTCAAGTGATGATGAGGATGAAAGCTCTGAATCTAATGACTTATGCCAAGAAGAAATTCGCACAAAGAATAAGGGTGATCAATTGTCAACTAGAGTCAAGGAGTTCTACTCATCATACGAGAGGGCCCACGGTAGCAAGAAGTAGTAGTACAGCACGTCGTAGGAAAAGGTAAGGCTAAAGAGATGAAAGCACTTCCTTTGAAATTAAAAGTGAGGAAGGCACCCTTGATCTTGGGTGAAGGACATGCAAGTAGATCAAGCAAGGAAGCCTTACCCAAAGAAGGTATGGACGAGACAAAGCATGAACAGGAGGAGTTACCAAGAGGCATAGATGGTTCTTCAACCATGACCTTGCAGACTCCAAAGTAGCAAACTAGTCAAGTGCTTGGAACTGAAGAGCAAACTACCGAGGACCTTGCTCCTGAGACTCCAGTCTTAGAGCGGCCTATTAGTTAAGACCTTGGTAGTCAAGGGCGCATTGAGAACATTGGTATTGTCTTAGAGCAGCCTATTAGTTAGGACCCTGCTAGTTAAGGGCCTAGTATTGAGGACATTGGAATTGAGGAACATGATGGCTGATGTCTTTGTAATCACAAGTTTTGAGCTTCTATGTAAAGCGAATATCTAATAAAAAGTTAACTACTTTTTTTATTTCTTTACTCTCTGATTATTGTGTATAAAGATTGTTTATGAGGTCCATTTTATACTTAATGGTGTATTTTAAACTTTATCTCAATGTATTTTTATAGTTAAGGGTGTTTTTTAATACCAAGTGAGGTGTTTATGTACACCACTTATACATAAAAGGATTTATGTGCACTACCTTTCTAAGGGGTTTATGTATACCACCTTTCTAAAAGAAATGGTCATAAAGGTGTGTGCACACCATGTATACATAAAGATGTTTATTTACACCACCTTTTTAAGAGAATTGGTCATCTATTGATGTTCTTAGGTGATAGTAGCTCAATTCATAAGAAGTTATGAAGATGTTTATGTAGACCACCATAAGAGATTTGTTTATGCATTGATGTTCTTAGTACTTAATCACCAAATCTTTTGTTTTGAGTTGTCAAATCTAGTTCAAAAAACAACATTACTAGTATATTCAAAATTTTTGGCCCGTGTTTTTTAGTCCATTTCTCAAATTGGACTTTACACAAGTCCAAAATTTTTGAATAGTGTGTTATGCATGAATAACCATAGAGAAAGAATATACATTTCTTTTTAAAGAAATAGAGAAAAAGTTTAGCTTGGTGAAAATGTAAATACACCAATAGCAAGGGCATTAGTGGAACAACACTATGCCATGTGCTGACTAACTCAATGTTTTATAAGAGGTTAGACACTTAAGTATACTTTTACCTTTTTAAACCTCTTTACCCAGCTGAGAGATACTCTGATAGTTGCTGAAATTGTGGTGTGGACATTAGTGGACCAGCACGGAGCCACATGTTGACTAACTCAACGTTTTATAAGAGGTTAGACACTTAAGGATACTTTTACCTTTCTAAACCTCTTTACCCAGTGATACTCTGATAGTTGCTGAAATTGTGGTGTGTGCAAGGAAGTAATCAATGTCTAAACATGTGCTAAAGGCAAATGGAAGACTTTATTGCCAATGAGAAAGGCAAGGAAATCGGATGTGATATGATGAGTGTGGTTCCGTGGTAAAAGTTTCGTCCTTTGGTGTCAAAAAGGAGGGGCAACAATGTCAAGCTGCTTTTTGCAATCGACCACGTCTATGGGGGACACCTCAATCCCAACCCAGCCGCCTCCGTTCTGTTTGCGATTCACGGTCGATTTAGTTGCGTGCTTAAAGGCGAAAACGTGATCTGATAGTCGATCCGGGGGCGACTTGCTAAACAAAAGCGTTGGACTCGCGGCAGATGAGATAACTGGTCCACGGTGCAGGCGGCGAGCGTCGAAGACTACTCAAGTAAAGCATGACTTCAGCTGTGTGTACTGTGTGTGCGTGAGAGTGAGAGAGAGAGATCCTTTGTCGGTAATGACACATTTGTCCATCATGCATGAGTCGGAGACGAGGAGGAGAAGCAGACTTGCCTCCTACAACAGAGAAGCGGAAGATTAAGGTCGTATCAGTCGACGATTAGAATGTTGCAGACAATAATCTGCTGTCCTCAAAGGATCGGTTGCAGGATCGGTGTCTCCTTGCAGACAATAATCTGCCGTCCTCAAAGGATCGGTGTCTTCTTGTAGCTTCATAGGAAACTTTGAAAGCCACCTTCGCCATTCGTTGCCCTGCTACATAACAATCCCATAACGGCAAGTAGATTGCAATTGCTTGTCTAATCTTAAGTAGATTCGTTGGAACCTTGCATATAACAAGTTATAGCTTGTAAAGCAGTCTATCGCCTCTCTCTTTCTCTCTCTCCGTCTCTCGTTTTGCTCATCCTTTCTGTCTTGCCTTTTCGATTGCTGATATTTTGTATTCACCTCCTCATTCTTACAGAGCTACTCATCGACTTCATCATCTTCTTCATCTTCTTTGCTATGATCATGTGATGATGGGTGCAGGTGACCCCTCAATCTCTGCTCGACATTCCCGCTTTCCCCTTCAAACGCCACCATCCCTCAAAACCAGCTCAAGACCATCGGTCATCGATGATCGATCTCCTGCACCCACCACCATCTCGATTCTCCTAAATCGCGTATATAATTCAACATCTAATTATACCTTCCTTTTCCAAACGGTTGCCTGCACTCAATCAAACACCTCATATTCTTCAATCCAACGCATTCCAGCTAACGGTCGCCGCCTCTGTCGTACACGGGCCTGCTCATCTCCATCCACCACCTTCGCTTCCGAACCCCTTCGCCCCACTACTTAAGCTCGCCTTGCTCCATCTCCAATATTCACATTACTGCTGCACTGAGCCATGGATCCCCCCACCAGCTCCTCTGCAGCTACCTCTTGCCTTCTCCTCTTCACCCTTATCCCTCACCTTGCTAGTTGGCTGCCCACTTCTTCCTCTTATTCGTATTCGCTACAAAGATATCGTAACGCACCCATCGTCAGAGAGAGCTCTACTCAGAGCATTATTCTGAGTAGCACCCCCAAAAGGATCACCCAAATACTGGATCACTTCGCACCCGAGGTGCATCTCCGCTGCAAAATATGAGTCCTCCATCGACGTGAAAAACCTTAGGGCTAGCTCGCGTAATACCAAACTTAAAAGAGCGTACACGAGAATATGTTCTAATCCTGCTATTTAGTAGCTTAATGCGAAGTACTGAATCTCAATCGTTTAATCCTACATTTCTTATTTCTAATGCGTTTATTCGGGATGGAGGCTTCAGTCTTTAATCTCTTGCTCCCGCAGTCGGAACTAAGTCTCACCTTCTGAATCAGGATCATTCCATCTCGGTGGCAGTTAGTTTATATACTCGATAGATGTAATGTGGCTATGCGTTAGCAACTTGCATGCTCGCTGCAGGCAATCCTACCCTCAGCATGGGGACGGGACGTGCTTTCCTACGTCCATACTTTACGTATCTCCCTATCATATCCGGCTCATGTTCTATTTAGCTTCATCGCTTTACTGTCAAGTCAGTCAGTCTTGGATCTACGATATTGATCTGAACTTGCGGTGACTCCTCATGCGCTAGACTTTTAGCGACCGTCACCCACATTACACATTGCACATATGGCTTCCGGTTTCTGTACCTTCTCGCTCCACAATCCTGTACAGGATCTCTATAAATTTCCAAGAGTTTCTGGATGTCTAGAGTCCGACCCAGGAATTGGCACGAAGAACTCTTCAAAAGATGCACATCTTCCCATTTTCCGTGCTCGAGAAAAATCTGTTCGGAATCTAAATATGACATCAGCATGTGCGACTTTTGATGTTCGTTTTCTATGCCAACCTACGTTTACTGTCCCCTTCCATAGCTGGAGTAAGCATCCACGATGACCCTAAATTCCATTGTAATGGAAGGGAAATTTTGGAGATAGGGGACAGTATCATATCATAAGTCAACAATCCCGTCCATTGAATGGAATGTTTGCAAAGATAGGACTTTTTGAAAATCTTGATTCTTATTAATGATCATTATGTTTTGTATTCCAAATTCGGTGGAATTTCTTCGTTACTTGTCAAAACAGTAGAAATTTGCTGGAACTTTGCTTCATCGAGCGCTAACGACGGTGGCTGTTGACTTATTCATATACGCGTATACAGGATACCTCAACGTTTCCGCAAAGATATTTCGAATTCTTAGACTACTTTGATGCCCCCAATGGTCCAATCTTCCTGATAATATGCGGAGAGAACACATGCAGCGGCCTTTATAACGATTATACAGCGGTAAGAAACTCCATCTTTAAAGGTGAATTTGCTTCTATGAGGCAGATGTAGTTTGCGTACGTCTAATCTTTTCACCTTTGATGAGATTTTTACCCAATTCTTGAGTGTAAATAGACGCCATGACAGTGACATTGGATCTTGACGTTCAGAATAATTTTATTTCCAGGTTCTAGCGAAACGATTTGGGGCTGCTTTGGTTACTCTTGAACATCGATATTATGGAAGCAGCTACCCTTTCTCAAATTTCACAACGAACAACCTCAAGTACCTCACCTCGAAGCAAGCTCTAT
Organism: Dipteris shenzhenensis; assembly: GCF_047967505.1. NCBI lineage: Eukaryota > Viridiplantae > Streptophyta > Polypodiopsida > Gleicheniales > Dipteridaceae > Dipteris > Dipteris shenzhenensis. Next base: position 46,827,422 of record NC_141612.1, read on the forward strand.
CTGACTTGGCAGCTTTTCGAGATTACTATCAGGTATTGGTGTTGCTATCACGCTACTGTTCGCTGCAGGGACACTGCACCCACTAATCTCAGTTCAACACTGCTGTAAGCTGAGTTAACAGTTTCCTTCTATGTGAATTGCTGGATAGACTGCAAGGGGACTGATTGATCTCTTATTCTTTCCTATCACCCTTGATGGATTTTGGATTCAGAGTTTTTAGATTATTCACAGATGCTGATTTTCAAAGTTGACGGCTCTCTATGGACCTTGCAGAATCAAATCAATCATAAGTACAACCGATCTCTTACCGATGAGAATTCTTGGATTACTTTTGGTGGCTCATATCCGGGAGCTTTAAGCGCTTGGTTTAGACTAAAGTTCCCACACTTGACACGTGGAAGCGTTGCTAGCTCCGCTGTCGTTCATGTTATAGAAGACTACGTTGCTTATGATGAGCAGGTAAGATGCAATTCAGTCTCGGATTTTCTTCGGGTTAACATAACAAGGCCCCGTTATGCTGATCGCGCTATTTGCTTGACATTTTGGATTTCAAATATACAACAATGATCTTTCTCACACCGGTACAAATTCGTAAACTTTACTGCACAGAAGGCACAAGGACAACTTTTACTGTTTATATGTCAGAAAGCTTATACGAAGGTAATTACAGAACTTTTAGGCCATCTAGACTCAGCCAGCATAACTTACACCTGATCACAAAAAGGTTTGTAAGGTGATCTCTTAATATGGAATACCTACAAAATCAAGCCAGAGAACTCAATGTAACTGCTTGAATCTTGTCCAATAAGCATCTGAAAATGCGCATATTTATAAACATTAGTATGGGATGAATATTCAAATAGTCTTTCAACTCTACTGTTATGTGAATTGCCTACTAGGTCGATCTTTCACTCAAGAAACACCTCATTGTCACCTTAAATTGGTGCCCATACGGTGGAAGCATATTGCAATCTCTCTCTCTCTCTCTCTCTCTCTCTCTGTGTAAGCGCGCATACGCGCACACACACACTCTATATATCGTGTTTGTGTGTAGTGTGACAATCCTAGACCTTGTAGAATTTGGACCAATGGCTTGTTTTGGAAAGGTAAACGTCCCTACTGATGTGTATGATAAATAACAAATTTAGACAATTGGTGAACGGCTCAAAATTTTTCCCTTGGATTGAAAGCATGGCCAAGGCATATCCAGCTTTAAAAATGCTCATCCCCTTTCTACATTAGGTGGCAGAATCAGTTGGTCCGAATTGTACTGCTGCGCTGCAAGCAGTTAATGCTGTTGTTAATGAATATCTCAAGAAAAATGCGACGTATGTGAAGTCCCTCTTCAACGCAGAAGTGGTATGATTTTTTTTGAAAATGAATATGATTTTTTCTCTGTCAAAATTTTCTAAGTAATATTTGGAAATAATAGCAGGACTGTGATGCTTTTAACCTGGAAATTTCCTGGACAGATCGATGTAGATGCAGACTTTTTGAGTCTCTTAGCAGATGCAACAGCCTCAGCGGTATGAATTTATTCTTTTTTTTTACACGAGAAGTACAACAAAGCCTATAAGAATTTATATGTGTCTTTAATTAGTAAGAACTGTATCCCACCAAGGGCAAATCAAGGGTCACATTGTCTGCAACCACTCTAGTATAATTCTTATACTGCGAATCTAACAGCATGATCATTTCAGAAGACAAGATTATTTACGTCAACCGCAACAAATGCTGTAGCATACTGACTTCAAGGCTGGAAAAATGCTGCCAGACCTTTGACATGGGCCTGATATCAAATAAACTTCCTCCAAAGCTTTTTAGGAAGAGCGTCCAAAGTCATCGGTAGGAAGGATTGAAAGCAAGCTAGAACTTATTATATGAGTGGGACAAGAGGTTTTCTTAACGGGCATGCACAGTAGATACAAGACCCAGAAAATAATACCCTTAATTAAAAGGCGTGAGGAAGATAACCAAAGTACAGAGGAGAGATCAGTAGCCCCCAGAATGAACAAAAGGCGTGGGGAAGATAATAAAAGTACAGAGGAGGGATCAGTAGCCCCCAGAATGAACAATATAAGGACATAGCAATAAGACGAGGGAGATTTGTTAAAAATGAGAACCCATTGTTTGGAACCAAGTACATCCAACATTTACTAGCTTGACACCAAACACCAGAAACTTTCAATTGATTCTACAATGTAGGATTGTAAATGGTTTCGATCCTTTTAGTGGCTGTTTTCAATGTTAAATCTGGAAATGAGCATTGCAGGAGCTTCTCTTTCAGAAAGTTTTATAGAGTGTAGAGTTGTGCTTGATGTAACCGAGCCGCAGAATTTGCATTCATGACTAGAGAAAGGACTACACGATCTCAAATAATGTTCTGAAAGAGTTTTTCCTAGGGACAATAACTGTATTAAACTATGAATCTGATAACGTGATGTAAACTGAATAAATTATTCAGTAGATTAACATTTTTAGATAAGGAATGGATTAACTAGGTGACTTAGTAAACGTTCTGATTAGTGCTTTCCATCGTCTCAGGTACAATATGGCTTCCATGAGCTTTTATGCAGGCCACTTGTTGAAGCGTTTCAGTCCGGAAGCAGTATTTTGGTACGAACGCATCCTCCCAATTTATGCAATCGTATTCATGTCCTGTGCATTTTTGTGTGCTCTTTTTGTGTCTATGCTTTTAATGCTTTCAAAGTTCTTAAAAACGGAAACCCGAAAAACGTTCGTCTTATATCTACATTCAACTCGTAGCTTCCACTAAGTCTTTTTATTTTGGCATTGGAAATAGAGTGCCTATCAGAACTATGTCAAAACGATCATTTATGGGCAATTCGGTGTCACGCCTCTTGAATATAACCGAGAACACATAAAGGCGTCTTCTTTAGCTGGGCCAGACAGCGGTAAGTTTGTGTCTTTTTCCCACTCTGGGCGTTTGAGCTGAAGTCTTTTGCTATTCGTGCTTTCGTTATTATTCAAATGGTCTCTCCTCTCTCTCTCTCTCCCCCCCTCTCTCTTTCTCTCTCCCTCTCTTTCTCTCTCTCCACCTCTCTCCCTCTCTCGCTCACACACACACACACACACACTTTTTTTTTTTGTAAAAAAACACACACACCTACACAGACAAGTGCACCACCATTTATATTTGCCCCTTACCTAAACCCTCAAGATCAGAAACCCTACACCATACTTGCGTATATGATCATGATAATATCCTAGTGTCCTGGTTGTGTATCTTAGAGTATTATTTTTTTAACTTGTGTCTTTCAGGAGGAAGATTATGGATGTATCAGTACTGCACGGAATTCGGCTTCCTTCAGACAGCACCTGCAAACAACAGCGTTCGCTTCTCTCAATTAAACAAAGAGTAAGAGCTCGAAATATTCTTCCCAACGTCTCCTTTTCCTCCCTCGCTCACCAGAAATTATGAGGAAGAGGATAATGATACATCAAAATTTTAAACGAGGACAACGTGGCATGAGCTACCACTAATTAGGATAGTACACGTGCCTTCGTAGGTCACGCTTAGCTCGTTGGAACCCTGCGCCAACGTGGTTCGAAATCCTTATTTTCAACCGCTTATGGTAGACTCAGATTACCAACGAGAATGCATGTTATGCAAATGGTGAGAAGCTTTTGACAAATGAGGGGGACGCGACAGAATGGGTTACAATAAAGCGCCAAATATGTACATGAATGTCGCCGAGGAGTCTTGTCAACTGCCAACGAGGCGGCATTATAACTCAACGAAATTAGATGGACTGTATAAGTGCATTCGTGAGCAACTCTCCATGTAGACGCTGTTAAATATTTGCACCTGTATCCCATAGACTATAGATAGAAATCTCACAAGCAAACTGACGTGTCATCCGAGACTTCAGTAATTGACTGAGAATTAGATTGCAAGCGCTAACAAGTTAAGGAAGGTCGTGTGAATAATCCTAAAGAGCTGTATACTTTCAGGTACTATCTGGACCTTTGTGCCTATACTTTTGGCAAAGGAACAAGCCCAAAATCCGACATGACAAACCTTTATTATGGAGGAAATCGAATTGCAGGTTAGTTGAGCAGATATATTTCTAAGGACTTTTGCGATGATACCTTCATTAGTTGTTCTAGAGTGCAAAGTGCTCGGCATTGATAACAGTGCAAGCAAAATCCTGGCCATCCGACATGTTATATAGGTCGTACACGCACAGTGTTGTTTTTGTCCAGGCATTTATGAAAAAGGATCTCAACTGTAGTCCACGTAGTAAAGAGCTGTAAAGGTACTATCGACTTGCGAATGCCACGGTAACAGTCTCTAAAGCTATCAAACTTGGAATGGTCAGGGTCGAAAATATTTTTCACTAATGGATCTCAAGATCCGTGGCGGCATGCATCGAAGCAAGTCTCATCTCCTAATGGTAAGTTTAGTCGCTTGGTTCTTCATCCTAAGTTGCAGCGGCTACAAGATCTATTTGAAATTGAAGAATCGCAGTTACAAGATCTAATTGACATGATGCTGTGTTGCAGAGCCCGCCTTTGTGATCGGGTGCAAAAACTGCGCCCATTGCGTGGACCTCAACGGATGCATGCCACAACTCGCTTTCAACCCCGAAGGTAAATCCAGAATTTGCATAAATACGTCATTATACGTTAGGAGTGAACTAATAGAGTGTCGAACTGACAAGCCGAGGTAATCTTGCGATGAATGAACTCATGTAAAACAACGGCATGAAATTGTGGATGCAGGCGATGCGAGCTTGTGCGAGCCGCGAGAGAGTATAGATGAAGCTCGGAAACTCATCACTGAGTACATTGAGCTCTGGCTAGAGTCATAGAACATATCGGAAAATGTGAAACCGTGTATTTTAACTCCAATTTTATGTCCCTTTGTTTTTGTCTATCCCTATCTTGTATAAGTTTCAGCTTTGCTTAAGCCTTGTAGACTTTCAAACATACACATAGCCTTTAATAGGTTCATCTATTCTCTTACCTCCTCTCCTCATCCACACTCGCTGATTTTTGGAATTGCCTCTAAGGCAAACCTTAGTATTAGTTTTTCCTTTAATTAGGCCTCTATATTAGTCAATGTGAACTTTCTCACATACATGTTTTCCTTCAAATATCCATTCTTTTTGGGAAAGGCCTACCTCCAAGCCATCTTTGAATTACAATTTGATTTCATCAATGGCTCTAACAAAAAGAGTCTTATTATATATGTCTCGAGATATGTGAAACTTGGTTTGGATTTACTTTTTCCCATGCTTTCTTCACTTTTGTTCCATGATTGGCACTAAGGAAGCACTCTAAAACTATATTATACTTTTGTTCAATGGTCCATGATTGGCTCTAAGGAAACGCTCTAGTATACCTTTGTTCAATGGTTTGTGATGTTTTGCCATACTATGGATACTAGTCTTTCATAATAATTGTGTCTACCATGGAGAATAGTCAACATAGGGTTCAAACTAGCTTGTGTGTGTGTGACCATGGCTCACACCCACATAATACAAGACATGGATAGAAAAACAAAATGTATGAAAGGAATTTCTTTTAAAAAAAGCAATTTAGTTTGTTTTAAGAGTGAAACAAGTTGTGAAAAAAAAACAATAGAGAAATGTTTAAGCTTATTAGTATTCTTCTTTGTTCTAATCGTATATATAACAAAGAAATGATGATCCTTGTGAAAGAGAAGATTTATGGTAATCTATGTGCTTAAAAGATTTTTCTATTTTAGTTCAAACAACAAAAGGAGATAGTCTAAGAGATTACCTTCCTATGGTTCCATGTATGTACTTGTCATGCACATACATGTGTGCACACACATGCACATGCACATGCACATATAGTCATGAAATGTTGGATCAATGCACGATCCGGTGTAGCCAATCATGAAACTATTTTAGAGGCAATTTTGGGACTGCAACGTCACGCGCTGATAGGCGATATTTTGAATTTTGGGTGGACTTGTGTTCTTTTCGGAAGTTTTTTCGATGTAATAATAACCTTATATAATAATGAGATGCAATCACTACAAGGTATAGGCTGTTTTCTGACACAAATGCCGACCTTTTTTACACTAAAAAGATTTTTTTTAAGGGCAAAAAGGTCAGTATTAGTGTCTTTATTAGCGTCAAAAAATGTGTGTCGATATATACCGACGCTGGTAAAGATCGGTATATATCGACACTGGTAAAGCATCGGTATATACCGACCTTTAACAAAACATAGACAAAAAATTAGTGGGCATAACAACACAATGCATCCATAAATGAGCACACAAACATGTTTCCTTTTTTATAAAAAAAACTTACAGGTGCATCTATTTGTCCGTCTATTAGCGCACCTATAGACCTACGTCTATATAACAGACAGACGCGCCTATAGACATGCCTATAGACGTGCTATTAGACACTGTGTTGAAATTTAAAAAAACAGAAAGACGCGCTTATAGATGCTTTGTAGATTTTATTTTATTTTTTAAGCAGAATTTTGTGTGGTTGAATAGAATACTGTGTATGCTGTGTGGTTGCAAGAATCCCATTTTTACAGTGTGCAATTCAATTCCTACAGGCAACCGCATTTTAATTAGCATGGTTGGCATTTTAATTATCATGATTCCATGCATGTCTATAGTTGACAATTACAATTTCGAATAAAACATTATAACTCCAAAATGTTTAGTTCACAAGGCATTCATTGATAGAACATTGCACAAGGAAATTGAATGCCAAAAAAATAAAAGGAGTGGATATTAATTCATAGCCCAAAAAGTGCTTGTATATACATATAGCATGAAGCCAAGCCACCTGTGGCTTCAAGTACAAAAAATAAGAGGAGTGTATAAACAAGAGAGGCATGAAGCCAAGCCAATGGCTTCAAGTACAAAAACGAGTAGCTAGCACTAATTCTAGCACTACTTCTTAATCTAAGTCATCCGGGTCCTTGCTTCCTTCTTCATTGCCTTCTTCATCACCTTCTTCCTCCTCAGTATCCTCGTCTTCTTCCTCCTTAATATCCCCAGGGGCCTATAAACGAAGGACAACATGTATCAATGTATGAAAGATCAAATGTTTATTTAAAATATTGACATTATTTAAGTACTTTTAAATGCCTGATGGGCATTCCAGTAGCCCGGATATAGTGCTCCTCAGTAATCAAGCCCTCATCATAAAAGTGCTTCCGTATATGTATTTTGCAATGTCCATGATGGTAGGCTATCTCGACAGGAGTAGGGTACCTACCCATGATATCAAGCTACAAGATGACACAATTTGCAGAGGGGTTAGTACAAAGAAACAACCTCCTAATAAACCACATAAACACAATATAATTTGAGATCAATACTTACAAATTGGGCCTCCCATGATTCAATACCCACTGCTCCAAAATGCACGTTTTCATATTGCTCCATTTGGATCCTTCTTGCCTCCACGTGCTACAGATTAGGGTCCGCCTTCATTGCCTTGATTGCTTTCTTTCACTCGCGCTTATGAGTAGTGTGGGACTGGCCCCTTGGTGATTGATCTCCCTCTCTCCTGGCAATCTCGGCTAGTGCCTACCTCTTAAGCAAAGATCTTTTATTGGCAAGTATAATAGTAATCTTTGACTTTTCCCATTTCTCTATGAACTCAACATTGGGGGGATTGGGATACCTAGAGCATACAACATTGATGGTCTCATCAGCCAACCTTTTTGGCTACTCTTTGTGAAGATTGTGGGAGAGAGGGAAGGAGTCTCACTTGAGGCTTTTTCACAATCACAATGGGGGAGTACACACAAAGGTGGAGGCTGAAAACAGTTTTCTTCTTTTGTGAAAGCCAAAAGAACTCTAGTACAAAGAAATAGAAGAACCCTATATGTGGGTCTCAAAACCAAACTCAACTAACTAAGGTGGCATACTAACTGAGCCACGAACTAGTGTAGATAAGGATAGCTGTCATCTAGCTATTATTCGTGGGCGGTGTACCAACCGCATCTCCAGCTAACAAGTCGGTGACATAAATGCACAACAGTCACCCTGGCATATCGCGAGTGGAGCTCGATATCTCAACACTCCCCCTCGAGCTCAATCCCAATTCCTGCACACCAAGCAGGTCTCTGAACTTGCGCAGCTTCTCTGCGCCCAATGCTTTCGTGAATATGTCAGCTACCTGATCCTCTGTGCTGACATAAACTAGATCAATAAGACCTAGTAAAACCTTCTCCCGCACATAGTGATAATGCACCTCAATGTGCTTTGTTCTGGCATGAAAGACTGGGTTCTTTGCCAAGTGTATGCTGCTCATGTTGTCACAATAAATGACAACTGGCCCATCTGTAGACTGATGCATATCATAGAGTAGCTTATGCAACCAAGCTACCTCACATGCAGCCATTGCTGCACCCCTGTACTCAGCCTCTGTGCTCGACAAGGCAACTGTAGGCTGTTTCTTGCTGCTCCAAGTGACTGCAGCACTCCCAAAAGAGAACACATATCCACTGGTAGATCGTCTATCAGAAATACTACCAGCCCAATCAGCATCAGTGTATCCATGCAACTGTATCTGAATCCTAGCCTCATAAAAAAGTCCATTCTGCAATGTGGACTTCACATACCTGTGTATGCGTCTAGCCGCATCCAAATGCGGTTTCCTTGGAGCCTGCATAAATTGACTTACCAACCCAACGGCATAGCTCAAATCTGGCCTGGTAATAGTCATGTAAATCAAACTTCCTACTATGCGTCTGTACATAGTAGGGTCCTCCAGAAGCTCACCTGCATCTGTGCTCAGCTTCACATTCTGCTCCAAAGGAACTGAAATAGGCTTACAGCCTGTCATCCCATATTTGGACAGCATGTCCAATCCATACTGCCTCTGCAGGAGCTGTATCCCACTTGGTGATCTAATCACCTCAATGCCCAAGAAATAACGCAGCTCTCCCAAATCCTTCATCTCAAACTTCTGCCTCAATAGCATTTTCACATGAAGGATATCTTCATCACTATCACCTGTGATGATCAAATCATCAACATAAATGACCAGCAGCATAATCCCTTTCTCTGTTTTTCTCACATAGAGTGAGAAATCTGCCTTGGAAATCTGAAAGCCAATAGTGACAAGATACTGTCCTATCTTGTCAGACCATGCTCTAGGTGCTTGCTTCAAGCCATACAAGGCTTTCTTCAACCTGCAAACAAACTCAGGATGAATAGCATGAACATAACCTGCTGGCTGCTCCATAAAGACCTCTTCTTGCAAATCACCATGCAAGAAGGCATTCTTTACATCCATCTGATGTAAAGACCATCCCTTTGATGCAGCCATAGCAATGGCTGCTCTTACGGTTGCCATCCTTGCAACCGGGCTGAAAGTTTCTTCATAATCAATGCCATATGTCTGTGCATACCCCTTGACAACTAATCTTGCCTTGTATCTATTCACAGAACCATCTGCATTGTGCTTGATCTTATAAACCCACTTACAGCCAATTGCATTCTTGCCTTTAGGTAAAGGCACCAATTCCCATGTAGCATTAGCATCCAAGGCATCCATTTCTTCATCCATGGCTTTCTCCCATTTTTCATTTCCCATGGCTTGCTCAAAAGAAGTGGGTTTTGGTTCCTGTATCACTTTGACCATATAGGCATAGTGAATGGCTGTAAATCCATCATATTTCAGCCTATCCACAGGATACCTAACCCTGGTAGACCTGCGCAAAATAGGCTCACTTCCAGGTGCTCTCAAAACATCCCTGGTCTTCCTTACTCCAGGTGTAACAACAGAAGGAATACCCAACTCATCATCAATGCTCTGTTCTGAGCCACTGGATTCACCATCCACACAAGAGTGACCTGCATTCACATCCAACATGGGCTGATCTACCTTCTCTTTTCCTTTTCGTGATACCTGCGTACCACTATCTGCATTGCTTTGAGGAGATTCTCCTGATCTCAATCTACCTGTCCATGGCGAAGTATGTGAACCACTGCTAGAGGACACTGCAGGTCCACTGATATTTTGTGATTGCTGCTGTGAATTCTGTGCAGCATTACCATTTTGTGCATCTACATCAATCATCACATTTACTGGTTTATACCAGCTGCTCATCTCATCAAAAACAACATCTCTGCTCACTGTGAACTTACGTGTAGAAGGGTTATAGCATCTATACCCTTTCTGCTGCAGAGAATAACCAATAAAGATGCACTTCTCAGCTTTTGGATCCAACTTGGACCTCAACTCATCTGGCACATGGACATAGGCAATGCAACCAAAAATCTTCAAATGAGAAATATTTGGTTTCCTACCAGTATACATCTCCTCTGGCGTCATGCCATGTATTGCTGCAGTGGGAGTCTTGTTCATTATATAGACTGCTGTAGCAACTGCTTCAGCCCAATAATAATCTGGTAGATCTTTTTCATTTAGCATAGCCCGAGATACCTCTCCAATATGCCTGTTTTTTCTTTCTGTAATTCCATTTTGCTGTGGGGTATGACTGCATGAATATTGCTGCTTTATACCATGCTCCTACAAGAACCTTGCAAACTCATTTGAGAGGTACTCTCCCCCTCCATCTGACCTTAGGCATTTTATTTGCAGGCCTGTTTCTCTTTCAACCATAGCTTTGAAAGCTTTGAAGTGCCCAAACACTTCACTTTTCTTTTTCATAAAATACACCCACAGTTTTCTGTTGAAGTCATCAATAAATGTGACAAAATAGTGACAGCCTCCAATAGATGCAGCTTTTGTAGTCCACACATCAGAGTGGATTAATTCCAATGGCTTTTTACTCTCTTGAACATGCCTAGGAAAAGGTTTTCTTACCTATTTCCCAAATTGACAGGCTTCACAAACCTTGTGCATTTCTGCAACCTTGAATTTAGGCAATCCTGCAACAATATTTTGGGCTTGCATTGATTTAAGTCACTGTATATTAACATGACCAATGCGTTTGTGCCAGATATCAATATCTGCAACTACACCGGTCCCATGTGCAAACATTGCTGCACTCAATTCAGGCATGTCTGCATCCAACGTAAACATCCTGCCCTTCTTCTTTCCTTTTGCTATCAAGCGACCATTATTTTTCATATCCTCAACAAAGCATCCATGAGGACTAAATCTGACCTGCAAGCCCTGCTCAACCATCTGACCAATAGAAACCAGGTTCTTGGTGATGTTCGGGACATGAAATACATCAGACAAGTATTTCTTTTTCCCATCCTGCATAGACAAAGGAATTTTGCCAATCTGCACAATAGGATGTGCAGTATCATCACCAGTCTCCACAAATCTTGGCTTTTCCATTTTCCTTGCATCTTGCATCCATTCTGCATGACCTGTCATGTGGTTTGATGCACCTGAGTCAACATACCACACATCATTTTATTCTTCTGCACTTGTCACAGAATTGGTCATATGTTGCACCATAAATAGATGCTCATTTCTGTCATCACCCTGCCTGCTAGAAGATGCATAATTGCCTTGCTGCAATTTTCCATTCATAATGTCATTCTGCTTTTTGTAGCAGTCCTTAGCCATATGACCCATTTTGCCACAATAGTAGCATTCAACATTGCTGTTTGCAGTTTGGCTTCTCTGCCATCCACCACGGCCTCTTTGGCTCCCCCTGCCTCTAGAGTTACCACGTCCTCCTGCATAGGACTGGTTTTCTTGCGTTTGCTGCATATTCTGATTTCTACCACGGCCTGCAGATCGGCCTCCTCTACCTCTGCCTCTACCTCTGCCAGCATTTGAGTAGAAGACAGTTTCTTTTGAAGTTCCTGCTGAAGAAGATGCACCCCCATTTCTTTGCTCTTCAGAAATTAGAAGAGCAATCAACTCCTCAAAATCTGGAAATTTTTCACGGACGGCAATGGATGTCCGGAATTGTGCATAATCCTTTCCTAGACCATTCAAGGTCACAGAAACCAAATCGTCATCATCCACTGGCGACCCAATGGAAGCAAGTGCATCTGCAATTTTCTTCACTTTCATGTGGTAGTCATTTATGCTCAAATTTTCTCTCTGCACATTGTGCAACTCCTGTTTGAGTTGCATTTTCCTGGCTTGCGTATTTGTGCTATACATTTTTGCCAAAGTATCCCATGCCTCCTTTGGCATATTTGCATCCTAAATATGCACAATCATGGAGTCCGAAATACTGATAGACAACCAGTACATAACTTTCCTGGCTCTCTCATGCAATCCTTTAAATGCCTGCATTTCCTGTTGACTGGGAACATTAGGAAGAACAGGTTCTTCTTCATTTCCTGTAATGAACTCCCAATAGCCTTTTCCCATCAAGAAATTCGTCATTCTAAACTTCCATGCCTGGAAGTTGTTCTTGTCAAGCTTTTCAGTGACAATCTGTGAAAGAGAATCAGATGCCATTACAGAACAGTGCAAAATATTCTGTCACTGCAAAAAACACAGCTTTTGCCTCACACGGGCAGATCTGCAAAACTGACGAAAGTGGTATTTCACCACACAGTCACTTCCTAGTGACGATTTTGCATCAACAGGCAACAGGCATGAATCTGCAACTCCCAATATCTCTGCACACAGGCATACGATGCAATTTCTACGGCAACTTTCCACTGACTAGCCGCGCAGTGGTCGCACAGCAAAAAACAGGGCCTTTTTTCTGAGTGCCTGCGAAGAACTTCCGCCTTCAAAACGGGCCCCGAAATGGCCTCGAATCAGCATATACTGCGCTCTCGCCACACCGCGAAGGGCGTCTCAATCTGAGACAGTGCACTCTTGCACTTCTGGCTGTGCTACTTGCAGAGATTTGCTCCCAAACTCGAAATAGGAAAGCAACACTAGTCCTCTTACCAGGACACCACGAACTTGGCTTGCTTTCTTGAGCTCCTTACCACGAATAAGGCTCTGATACCATGTGAAGATTGTGGGAGAGAGGGAAGGAGTCTCACTTGAGGCTTTCTCACAATCACAATGGGGGAGTACACACAAAGGTGGAGGCTGAAAACAGTTTTCCTCTTCTTAGTTGTGAAAGCCAAAAGAACTCTAGTACAAAGAAATAGAAGAACCCTATATGTGGGTCTCAAAACCAAACTCAACTAACTAAGGTGGCATACGAACTGAGCCACGAACTAGTGTAGATAAGGATAGCTATCATCCAGCTATTATTCGTGGGCGGTGTACCAACCGCATCTCCAGCTAACAAGTCGGTGACATAAATGCACAACCGTCACCCTGGCATATCGCGAGTGGAGCTCGATATCTCAACACTCTTTGTATGGACTAAAGCAATCTCTGTAGTTTTTAGCAACTACAGAGCGCATGAAGGCCATGATGTCCTTCCCCTATGCATCCATCAAGATGCCTCCTCTCTGAGTGATGTCATAAAAGATCATACCATCACCCTCTGGCACGTCTACGTCATCTGACTCATCCTCGCCCCCACCATTATCCCCCCCCAAAGCACTGTGCCATGCATCTCCTAGAGCTCTCCCTGCTATATGCCTACTGCCCTATCATGACGAGCTAGTACACTGGGCACTCATCTCTGGAGAAGGGACTCCTGACTACACGGGAGTACACTAGCAGCTCTGCGAGGCAAAAGGGCCTTCTGACCACATGGGAGAAGAGAATCCAGACCGCCGTAGGGGAGAAGGGAGTGCCGATGATCGGGGAGAAGGGACTCTAGACCACAGGGGAGAAGGGACTCTTGATGATTGGGGAGAAGGTTGGGCTATCTCGACTCCACAGGAGTAATCTCAGCAGGTGTGGGTATGGGGTGGTTTGGTGTCTGTACTGTCGACTCCTGGGGGGTGTTTTGAGTACTCATCGTGTATGTGTATAGCTCCTGAGTAGTGGGAGGGTGCCCTAAAATATTATATAACTAGTGTAATATGGCATCTCGAAGATCAGGCAAGGCTCTTGAAGAGCTTCCTGGCCACATGATGAACTACAGAAAAGAAGAGAAGAAGATTTCCATCATGCATGCCCTCTTTCCATCATGCATGCAATCCCGTGATTTCCATCATGCATGCCATCTTTCCATCATGCATGCAATCTCATGATTTCCATCATGCATGCAATCCCATGATTTCCATCATGCATGCAATCCCGTGATTTCCATCATGCATGCCTTCTATCTTTATCCTGCCCTCATGCAGTAGTCCAATTTCCCTTATGCAATCACTTATTCCATCATTCATGCAATCCCTTATTTCCTCACGAATGCTTAAGGCATTGAAAATTTGACTTAAACATGCATGCAAGAGAAAGGAGAAAGGAAAGAGAAGGCAGGATGGAAGAATGGAAGGCGGACGGAGAACGGAAGGAGAAGGGGGAATGGATTGAGGATAAGGGAGATGGGAAGGGGAAAGGGAAAGGGAAGGGGAAGCAACTTTCCATCATGTATGCCCTATTTCTTTATCGCGCCCTCATGCTGCAGTCCGATTTCCCTCATGCAATCCCTTATTTCCTCATGAATGCTTATGGCATTAAAAATTTGACTTAAACATGCATGCAAGGGAAAGGAGACATTAGGGGAGAAATGGGGTCTCAAAAGGGCCTCATAAGGAATGGATTAAGAAATGGATTAGTCCTAATGAAAGGGCCAAGGTAGGTTCCAAAAAGTCCTAACCCCCCCTCACCTAGGTGGGTTAAGCCCAAAAGTGATCCCACCTCTTACACCCCTTACACAAGTCTTACTCCTAGGTGGGAACCAGCAAATTCAAAATTCAAATTTCAAATTTTGGATTCCCTCCCTCCTTCTCTCTCCTCCCTCTCTCCCTCCCTCCCCCTCCTCACTCCCTCCTCCCCCTCCCTCCCTCCCTCCTCTATGCCTGCTCCTCCTCCCCTCCCCCTCCCTCCTTCTCCATGCCTTCTCCTCCTCCCCCTCCCTCCTACTCCTCCCTCCTCCATCCCTCCTCCTCCACGCCCACTCCTCCTCACCCTCCACACATGCTGGTGTGCCCCACTTCCCTCCTCTTGAACTGTTGGTCCTCCCTCCTGCATCCCTCCTCCTCCTCGCCCTCCCTCTTCCTAGGTGCTGCTCCTTCAAGCCTGCTTCTCCACACCTTCTCCTTCTCTACACTTCTTTACTCATGGCACCATTCGAGGATGTCTCCAACAAGTATCAGGTTCACTTAGAGTTGGAGGCTGAATATGCAAGCACATGTAGTCTGGGATTGAGGGAAGCTTCCAAAATCCACTATTTTCATTCACAAGGAAAGAAGCATCTCGACCTTTGGGTAGAAACATTCTTGTATCCTTTAGATCCTGCCAACCAACAGAGCCCTCCTTTCCATACAATGCATGAGCTAGTTCGGTTTGTTGGAAATGGACATGCGGGGTTGCTTGGTTATTGCAATTGGTTAAACAATACTCAGTCAATGGCTATGCAAGCAAGCGAGATGCACAGAGCCCAAGCAGAGATGCTAGAACATTTAGGAAATAGCAGCATTGTTGCAATGCATAACTCTATGCAAGATCTTCAAAGGAAGAACCAGGATCTTCATGATAAAGCCAAAGCATTGGACTTGGAGTGAAATGCATTGAACTTGGAGCGACATAAATTAGAAGAGTCACTCTGTAAGCTCGCTGAGTCCAAAAAAGGCTTGGAAAGATCTATATACAATCAAGTTTGACGAGCCATAGAGAAGGAACGAGAGAAGGCAGAAGAACGAGTGCAAAAGATGAAAGAAACACCTTTGGGATTGAAGGATAGGAAAACAAGGTACTTACATAACATGGATGCATTGGCACCCACTGGTGGTGCTAGAAAGAGGAGAGTCTAGGCTACAAGGTTGGTTATCAAATGCTCCAATGAAATTACACTCAAATGCTGCAATGAAATTACACTCTTTTGTGCTACGTTGTTTGTGACTAAGTTTTTCTTGTATTCTTCTTTAGGAACTTCATGGAAGATGTGATGGGAAGAACGGACGGGGATGATATTGACTATTCATATGCTCTAGCTAGTTTATTGAAGTCAAGCGATCAGTGGGATACTAAGGGACCCAAGACACAAGCACCTATGTGTGCAAGTTGCTGAAGAGGTGATGAAGGACTTCAAGGATATTGTGGATGCAAAGGAGATGCTTGCAGCTTGTCATACTACCGGTGTAAGTCGTGTAGCTGACACATCAGTTTTCAAAATTTTCAATTTTGCTATTTTGGGAAAGTATAAGAAGTCTACAGTGCCCCTACCCACACCTTGGTCTGTGAAACATGCATGGTGAGAAACAAACCAATGTGCAAGAGAAATGCTTGGAGGGTACCATTGCATAAGGGGCACAATGACTTCGAAGAGTAAAAAGAAATCTGGCTTGCAAGCCTTTAAGATATTCGCTTTTAACAATGTCTACTTAGATGTTGAGAAACTACAACAAGCAATGGTCAAATTCTATGGCATGAGAGAAGATGGTAAGAGGAAATCCATTATAGCATTGTACTTTACTTAGTTCATTTCCTATATCATGTTTATCCTAACTATTTCTCTCTTTTATTGTACAGATTGCAATGGAAATCTCATATTTGTCATCAAAATGAATGAAGCTCAATTGGTGAAAGAACACAAGTTAGAGAGAGTGAGCATTTGCATTATAAAAAAAAGCCTTAGCCTTTGTTCAAGGGAACAAAGAAGTAGAGCAAGATTTCTTAGTGCAATGAGAGAAAGATATATGGTGGTTTGCAGTATTTGAGACTCCAAAGAGTACCATGAGACATTGAAGTGGGTTATTGATAGAACATGAATCCCATTGACGATCCAAAGACAAGAGGAAGGGAAAACATTGGCAGTCGATGGCCATGGAACATTTTGAGTTGAATGGCATCTTGCTGGTGATTTGAAAACCCTCAAGTGCTTGCATGGTTGTGATATAGGGGAAAATGCAATGAACACATGCCTTTATTGCATGTGTTCACAACGTAAGCAAAAGGTTGGCTTACAATGGGCGAATGGCATTCTATCTTGCTGCAAAACACAAGCTCCCAATTGCGACAAGAGGGATCCAAAGTGGGATCCCATCTTTCCCATCCCACTTGAGAGAGTACACATATGTACTTTACATGTAGAACTGCACGTACTTGATAAGTTGTTGTATTTGCATCTTGTTTATGCTTGGAATTTAATTTTGAAAGAAGTATCCATATGGTGCATTGCAGAAGTTGAGAAGTTGCTGTCAAACATGGGATTTCATGGAGGACATGTCAAACTTAAGGAGGATAAGAAAATGTCTTGTGCAACACAGAATCTTCCTGCAAAAGTGTCCAAGGGTGGAGGGAAGGCAACGAGATTCCTATTGAACCACAATCTCGACAAAGACAAACATACATTGTCTCAAAGCAGCTTGGGTTGGGAATACTGGAAAGCATTGTGTGAATGTACGACCAATAAGGCTTCTCATCCTCAGGTCACAACTTTGAGAGCTAAAGTATGGACAAAGGTAGATGCATTAATAAAATTGCTGCCCCAGGTTCAAATCGATGAGATGTATTATGAAAGGTTCAGGATGGCTGTGAAAGAGTTTATGCAATTAATGGTGAAAGCATGGGGGTAGTCGTACATTACGCATTACATGGTAATCTTGGCACCATCATAATATTTAGCAATTGATTTATAAACAGTTTTTGTTGTTGAAATGATTCTCATCATGTTCGCAACATATTCTCTATGCACATGGACCATGGTTTGTACAAAATTGGGGCCCTTTGTCCATTTGTAATACACAAGGAATGGAGAAGTTGCACTATAGAGCCAAGGCAGCCTACTTCAAGAACTCAAGGCATGGTGGTGGTGTCACTCGTAGCAATGCATTGCATGAGATGTTCAACTGGTTTTTTAGATGTTTACTAGGAAGGACTTTGAAGTCTGAAAAGGCAAAGGCATCAAAACTTGCAAAAGTAGTTCAAATTATATGAAAGAATAGAAGGCATAGTGCTTGGAAAGCATCCATAGGGAGTCGAGGACTCGTCGAGGAGTCGCACATTGGTTGCAAGCTAGAATGAGAGAAGGGAGCAGATGGGTCCAACCAGCAACAGAAGCTATGGTGTAATTGTATACAAATATGAAATAAATATATTGCTTATTTTGACCACAATTTGTGTACTCTCTTTAATATCTTGGCTTATTTTGACCACAATTTTTGTACTCACTCTGTGAGGTAACGACATTGGGAAAGGTGGGGATATGGTGAAGGAGGGGGAAGAGAAGGGAGGGGCACAGGGCGGGGCAAGGGGGTGGAGTGGTAGCAAGGGTGGGGGGAGGGGGGATGGGGGGTATGGGGGAGGGCGATGGGTGTGGGCGAGGCAAGTAGGGGGGAGGGCAACGAGGGGGAGGGCGACGAGGGTGGGGGGTTAGGGCGAGGGGCACAATGAAACCCTAAACATAATTAAAAGGGGTGTCAAAACATGATGGGCCTATATAAAACATTAAAAAAACCCTAACTCTCATTATTCAATGGCACAAGTGAAGAACATTGCTAGACCCACAGGACGCCGCCTCCACCCTTCCTCCTTTAGCTCCACCACCTCCATGGCATCTACACACATGAACCTATCTGGGTCCATTGGCGCCTCTCCCGACTCTCGTGAGCCCTCCCCCAACTCTCTTGAGCCCTCCCCCGCCAACTCTCACGAGCCCTCCCCCAAGTCCCGTGAGCCCACTCCCCAGTCTTGTGAGCCCACTCCCAAGCCCCAAGAGCATGAGCCTTCCCCTCCCCATGAGAGCACTCCCTCGATCGAGCAAAATATATTTGAGAACCTCCCTTCCCCTCAGCCTTCCATGAGAGGACTCCCTTGCATGAGCAAAATGTATCTGATAACCTTCCTGATATAGAGAGGCTTCTGGATAGGGGCCAACAGACTACTAGAAAGAGCATAATCTTCCCTCTCCCAATGATAGAGCCCATTGTGGAAATGGTACCTATGCCCATAAAGAGGGTAAAGCAGACGTCGAGGAAGCCCCATCCCAAAGGAGGACAAAGCTCAAGATGTCCGAGAGGGGGATTCGAAGAAGGATCAACGCAGGGAAGAGCAGCACAAGAAATTCAAGGCAGACAAATTTCGGGTACCTATAAAGCCTCCACCAAGAGTCAGGAAGCCATACAAAGCAAATCCAGGAGTGCAGGCCCTAAGGGAGATCAGACAGATGCATAAGACCACCAACAACCTGATCTCACGTCTCCCTTCCAATGTGTGGTATGGGAGATAGCACAAGGGTACAAGGACGATGTGCGATTCAACACAGGAGCTATGGGGGCGCTCCAGGAGGCTGCGGAGCAAGTGACCACCACTCTGTTTGAGGATGCCAACTTGTGTGCCATCCACGCAAAGCGCATCATAGTCATGGACAGGGACATGGCTCTGGCGAAGCGGCTACGGAGTGACCCAAGCTTGAAGCCCTAGATTCTCTTGTAACCCGCCCTTAGGACTTAGACCACCCCCTGCCCTTGAAGGCACTATCTTGTATCTAAAGCCCAAGGGCCGATCTTTTTTAATAAAATATATCCACATTCTCTACACTATTGCATTGTTGTGAATTCTCCATGTTTATGACTGAAATTACTATTCATTTTAATGTACTTTTGAATTCTGTCAAATCATGAAGGAATTTCACCGTGGCACAGAAGGGAAAAGTGTCCGGGACGTCGCCAAGTCAAAATGCCCAAATTTGTGAAGTGGTGGGTTTTAGGCTTTCTAGGCTCCTGGCAACGTCTCGGACACTTTTTCCTTCTGCACCATGGTAAAATTCCTCAGGATTTGACTGAAATGAACTTTTAATACCCAAAATTGGTGAAAATGATACTAAATTGGCTAGAAATGCATTAAATTAGCACAATTAAAAGGATGGAGAAAATATATTATCAACGACTTAAACAAAATACAATCGAATAAATATTATGAATTCATTATGAGCAACGATGAATCAAAACAAATAATAAAGACATGTAGTCATGTATCCATTGAAATATATGTTTATATATATAAAAGGCCTCACAAGCTATCTTTCTTCTTAGCTAGTTTGAGTACATTGAGAATAGGGGTCTTTGAATCCCCTAGTGGATTCCTAGATATAAAACTAGCCACAACAACACTAACATCATCCTCTCCTGCTACCAAAGACATAGCTATTGCCATCAATGCCTTGCCATGAATGTTTGATCCAAAGGCATTGATAGCAGCCACACAGTGTACCAACATCACTTTGTCGGCATTCCGAATGTTGGAGTATCCGATAGTGCGCGACAATGCCTTGCACTTCAGCAGCTCCCAAGGACCTCGAGGAGAAAATTTGTTGTGGAAGACCATGATGTGCTCTGCGACTTTGCCAAGGTAATGGGCCAAAAAATGATCTCACCCAAATGCACTGCAGACATTACCCCGTCGAGATGATAATTTATCAAGCTCAAACGCGTCCTACAACAATTCAACAAACATAAGAAGACCAACAAAACAAGTTATACCGAAAGAACATCAAAATAAAAAATATTACCACTACAGTGTTGTCGGCTTCCATCCCTTCCTCATTTGAAATGTTGATGGAACCAAGTGCTGTGATGTTCCATTTGGGAGGTGGATGCTTTCTCCTAACTTGTGTTGGAGATGGAAGCTTCTACATGAGAGGGCTGATAGTGCATCATATATGGACATGGCTGCATCCCTCATTGAAACCAGCGTCATCAAGAGAAACTCTTCCATTGTTTGGTCTTTGGAACCTAAAACCCCGGGATCTTTGAAACTTGTGTCTACATCGAACCCAGATAGGACTCCGAGTGCCTCATCCTCTTGTAGTCCAAAAAGAAGATCTACGTCATGGAGAAATACACTCATCTACGCCTAGGATATCTAAAGTCCTATCAAACACTAAAAATAGCTCTTCCTCACGATCTCCAAATGTAGTTCACGATATGAAGTCATGGAACGTAGTTCTAGCTGAATTCATGGCAAATAGCAGCTCATGGAGGGAGTAACTTTTGAGGGTGGGAGTTTCTATGGCTCTCTAAACGTGAAAGTGAGAATGTGATGTAAAAAGGGCTCTTACCCCTTAATATATATCAAAACCCTAAAATTAAAATTAATCATAAAATCCCCAAATTTTTTATAAAACATTTACCATGAACTGAAAGGAGAAAACATTAAAAGAAATAACATTTTAATTTAATTGTTCATCATCTTTTGAAGCAATAACTAGGATTTGACAAAAAATTAAATGCTGCACTAGTCAAATACATTGTTAGAAATCTTCAAAGTTGTAGGAGGAATGAAATTGGCACTATGCATGCACTTCTCCACATGGCGGCTGATCTTACCACCATTTAAGGTAAAGTAGAAGGACTCTGACTTGTCGTCCTCCATGACCAATAGGTGTTCTCGCACATCCCTTAGAGTCCATTGCGATGTGACATTCACATTCTTGACATCTCCCTCTTCAACATAAATAGACAAACTCACCCCTGTATTGTCTTCATCATTAGAGTCAAGGGGAAGCCACCAGCCATTTATTTTCTTCCAGCGCCTATACTGAAAAGCTAAATACAACATTTGGCGTGACAAATGGTATCTAATAACCACATTTTCTTTACATGCATGACATTGAAACATGTCACCCTTTTGGTCGCTCACCTGGTTCCCCAATTCATCCCAAGTAAATCTTCAAGAGCATTTTCATCTACACTCTTGTAGGACCATAGTTTTTGTTCTATGCATATGTATATTCTGAAACAAAGAAGCAAAAATGTGTAAAGGCATAAAACAAGATAACCTTGCCCATTTGGATCCAAATGTAAACTTCATGGCCATGCCCACATCCTTTGCAATCTTATCCTTGTACGACTGCAATGTCCTTGAGTCCACATTGCTGCAATCCATGTCTTGAATTTGTGGTGGTGCAATGGTTTGCAGACGGCCATAGCTTGATGATGTCGTTGGAGTGATGTATGTTCCATTATACGAATACACATTCTTCATTTGCAAGGAGGCCAACTTCTCCCCTACATGCATTTTCTTACCTAAATCCTCATGAATCACAGTGAACTTGCCTATGAATGATTCAACTGGTTCCCACTCCTAGAAGTCCAAAGGGAAAACATCTGCCACCATGAATAAGAGCTCTTAGAAACCAAACACAAAATTCCCAAATGGACTCATTACACTTACAGGTGAAAAAGGTACATAGATAGAAAGCCTCACAACTTGATTGAATGATGGAGGAAGCTGCATATCTTTTCCCATGTAAACATGTTGCACTTTTGCGAGCCATCCTTTCTTCCCAAAGTTAAACTTCAAGATGCACCCCTTCCACTCATGCAAGATGTCACCTCTCTTGCTCTTGGGAAGCTTATATGGACCTTTGGCCGATCCTTTCATCACTATCTAGTCATTTAAGCTATAGGTGTAAGGGATCCACTCATCCAATGCATTTTTGGTGTTGTGGAAGACACAAGAGGTCACAGCATTGTGTGGTCTTGTAGCCTTTCTCCTCACCATGCTTGTAAAGGTCGCAACAGCAAGAATGGGACTCCTACACCGGGCAATGTAGCTCCAACAGAGGCACAAAAGAGGGAGAAGGAGAGGGACAGAGTAGCAACAATAGAGGCACAAGAGAGGGAGAAGAAGAGGGACAGAGCAGCTCTAATAGAGGCACAAAAGAGGGAGGAGGAGAGGGACAGAGCAGCAGCAATAGAGGCATAGGAGAGGGGGAAGGAGAGGGACAGAGAAGCTCCAATAGAGGCACAAAAGAGGGAAATGGAGAAGGACAGAGCAGCACCAACAGAGGCACAGGAGAGGGAGAGGGGAGAGAGAGAGAGAGAGAGAGAGAGAGAGAGAGAGAGAAGAGCTGGAGCAAGCAGGCTAGAGAAGGAGTGAGTAGAGAAAGAGGGAGAAGAGGGAAAATGCCTAGGAGTCATTTCAAAAATGGAGGGATTTGGCAGGTTGGACCAAAACAATGGGGGGCAGAGGCCCTAGAAAGAGGGAGGGGAGAAGAAAAATTCACCAAAAGCGCCTACCATCCCATTGAAGGTAGTTTTGGCTCATGTGGGGGAGGTGCACTTGGTAGCTCACTTGGTAGGAGGGTCAAACATGGGTTCAGAGGGGGGGGGATGGTTTGGGTGGTCCCTAGTGTAAGGGGAGCAACCAATAGGGGCTCTTTGCAGGCTTGTCCACCCTCCACCTCAACATACCATTGCCCCACACCTTCTATCACTCTCATTGGTACACCTCAAATCACTCTCTAATCCCTTGAAATTAGGAAACACTAATTGGAGGCCCTTTTGAGACCCCATTTCTCCCCTAATGAAGGAAAGAGAAGGGAGGACGGGAGAAAGGAAGGAGGAGGGAGAAGGGAAGGAGAAGGGGGAAGGGGAATAGGAAAAAGAAAGGGGAAGGGGAAGGGGAAGGGAAAGGGGGAAGGGAAAGGGAAGGGGACAGATGCATGTTTGAAAATGACTATCGGAGCGTGTCTATAGATGCAGCAAACAGCACGTCTATAGGCGCAGCTACCCTATTTTCCATAACGTCTGATGCACTTTTAAACGTGCCTATAGATGCGCTATGACATACACTTTTTGACAAAAAGTAGAAAGCGACATGCGCCCGACCCCAAAAAGAACTATAGTACCAAAAACATCCTTTCCCTGCATACGAAAAAGGATGAATCTAAAGAGATTCACAACTTCCAAAGAAGACCAACTGACAAGAGACTTACCTTGAATAGAGGTATGGAAGTTTCTTGTCTTTCTTCAAAGCTTCCTCTCCTTCTTCTCTTGCGGCATCCTTGTTCACCCTCTTCTCTTGTATGCTTGGGGATGAGTGTGTATGCCTAGAGATGAGTGTGGGTGCTTGGAGATGAGTGTGGGTGCCTAGAACTCTGTGTGTGTGCTTGGAGACCTGTGTATTGAAAGTAGGTTTAAAAACCACTCCACACGTTTATCAACATGTCTACACTATGTTTCAGATGCACCTATAGATGCATTCCACAGTACATATGCGCTTATAGAGGTGCTACAGAGTTTTCTCATTAAATACTCAAGGAAGAACAAATTTTTTGGGTTGTTTATTTGTAGGATGTCTTTATATTCAACAAGTACCTCTAGTGAGGATGAATCCCTCCGTATCCACCATCGAGAAATGTGGTTGGAGCAAAAATGTATGTGTGATTGATGTCGAGGAAATATGTATCGTGCACATAGAAATACACTCAATCACATCTCAAAGTACGAAGAATGGGATGCTACCGTATCTCGGGTAAGTGTTAAAGCATTGAGGTTGATTGAGATACCTATGGGTGTTCATGTGTTTGATATATGATCCTTTTTTAATTTGATATAGGATGCAGTGCCACACCCGCATATGTTGCCCTATGCTCATCATGAGGAGGCGAAGCATCGGCAATATGAGGTGGGATCTTCAAGAGGGATTGTTATGGATGCATGGAGTGATGGTGATAGTAGCCCTTTAGCATTAACTCATGAGGTTGTGGAGGAGGAGGTGTTTGATGATATGATGCGGGATTTATTTGTCCATCACTCCTCAGGTAGGGATGATAGCATGGAGCAAGGTGATCTTTTTACTGCAGCATCGACACCACTGTTTGAGGGGTGCACATTCTCTATTCCACTACTGACCTCAAGAGATATGGCAAGGCAACATGTGACCTCTCTTGGAGGATTGTATTACAAGCACATCCATGCATGCGTCAATGATTGCATTCTATTTCGTGGACCACATAAGGAGTCAAGAGAGTGTCCTACTTGTGAAGAGGCAAGATATAGAGCATATCTCAAAACTTTGTATGTGCCTCGTAAGATTCTACAACATTTTCCCATAATCCCTCGCATCCAACATATTTTCAAGTGCAAATCCATTGCAGAGCTCATGTCATGGCATTCCTCCCATCGATCAACCGATGGCAAGTGGAGAACTCCCACAGACACTCCTGCATGGAAGCATATTGAAGACACATGGCCAAGCTTCAAGGAAGAACCTAGGAACTTGAGACTTGGATTCGGGCACCTATTATAGTGTATGGCCAGTGATATTGGTGAATTATAATCTTCCACACTCTATGGCAATTAAGGAAGGACATGTTATGTTATCCCTTCTAATTCCAGAGAAACATAAAGTCAAATATCCTGATGTTTATTTGCTCCGGGAATTATAATCTTCCACCCTCTATGGCAATTAAGAAAGGACATGTTATGTTATACCTTATAATTCCAAGGAAACATAAAGTCAAAAATCCTGATGTTTATCTCCTCAGGGGGTTCACCTCCCAAAATTTTAGTGTACCATGTGCATTCAAAAGGAGGGGTATTTTAATTCCACTTTTGGAAAAATTTTAATAGGTTCACAATAACAGGAGGGGTTTTTTAATTCAACTTTAGAAAAAAATCCTTTAGTTCATAAGTAAAGAGGGGTTGTTTTTTAATTCAACTTTAGAAAAAAATCCTTTAGTTCATAAGTAAAGAGGGGTTGTTTTATTGGGGGGGAAATTTTAGTTGAGCAGTTTCTTTAATACCCCTTGAACCTCAAGGGGGTGACTACGTATAAACCTTCTATATTTTCTATCAACAAGCCTCTTCTTTGTCTATGGATGACATATACCTACTTATCTTAACACCACATATATTCTCTAATTCAATGATAAGGATGAACTTTAATGATTGGGATGAAGTTTTCATAGAAGAAAAAGCACATTTTTGTAATTCTAAGTAAGTAATGTATTATACTTTACATAGACATGCATGAATTATTAGTAGTTTCATGGAATATTAGATCGTATCATTGATCTTGTTTATTTTAATTTGTCATTTGATATGAAAAGTAGAAACTTTTTCATCTTTCAATTAGCAATATGTACATTTTACAAAAGAAGTTTGAAACTATGCTTATTTTGTAAAAGTTATGAAAATAGTTCTCATGAATGTCTCCAAAAGATTGTAAAATTGATCAATATTTAAGACTAGTGAAAAATCATAATAGCCTATTGAAAACGACAACTCATGTCTCGTTGTTGTTTTTCATGACTCACTGTTCTACTTGAAGTCAAAGGAATCAAGGCTATTCTTGTCTTATTTTTTCATGGGATATGAGCATGGAATCATGAGGGAGTCAAAGGCAGTCTTGTTGATATAAATGGTCTTCATGTTGTGCATTTTTTGAAACGTGGACTTGTGAATATCAATGTTTCTCTCAGTTTATAAGAGTCATTTTGGAGCTATTGTGTTGTGGATACATGCTCTGGACGTTGGATATTTTGCTCAATCCATACAAGCTACCCACACTATATTGATTCCACTGGAGTCCTGGCCTCAGATGGTTCTACTATTGCAGTCAAAGTGAAAATATCACTTGAGCTTGGGCCAAGGATACATGGCCTTTCATTGGAGGGATTCTCTTTTGAGATTTTTCTTTCTCTGGATCATGAAAATTATTGGACTCTAGTAGTGCATGTGAGTGATGAGGAGTGGGCAGAGGTAGTATGGCTTCCTGATGATATGTGGCCAGAGGATGTGTTGAGCGTAGATGTGTCTAGGGATGAAGATTTTGAATGAATGTCATTTTGCTATGTGTTGTGTTTTCCAGTAGCATTCATAGTGTATGAGAATGGCTATAAAGGTAGGGTAGGCTCTATCATTTTTGTCCATCCAATAGATAATTGGGAAACGAGCTATGAGAATTGGAATGTAGTAGTGGGAGAGTATAAGAAAATGCATTCTAAGAAAAATGTGTTCCACTTATCTTGGAAAATTGAAAAACATATTTACAATTGGCTTGTATTTACTAAATCCCAAACACACCACGCTTATTTTACAACCACTGCAATTGTTTTATGTAAATCCCAATGTACTTGTTTTACAACCGCACCTCTTGGTTTTTACAATAAATCCCAAACCCATTGTGCTTGTTTTAGTAATCCCAAACAGGGAAAATTATATGCCACCTACCTTGTAAAACCACCAAGCTGGTGACCACAACTCCTGAATGAGCGAATTATATACCATTCATTTGTAATAATTTAATGAAGCCACCACACTGGTGGTCACTAACCTTAAATGACGTATCGCGTGCAACCAATCACCGTGTTGGTTGCGATCCTTAAGTAGCTTGTATAAATGCAATTGTCAATATGGACCTTGAGGGGTCCCATCTAGGGGCAAGGTCCATACTGACATGTCCTATATGTCTAGTGGCATGTCGATATGGCCCTTTCCCTCAAGGGGGTCACTCATAAATATGTAAGTGTAGCATGTGGGTTCAACAGAATGAGTTTTTGAAATCCCCTTTTTACATATTTTTCACATATGGAGGGGTACATTACAATATTAGGGGAGAATTGGGGTCTCAAAAAAACCTCATAAGTAATGGATTAAGCTAATTACAAGTGAGCCACTATGGTAGCCCATCGGCTAAGGGCCCCTTAGCATTTACTCAATTGACATGGTTCGAAATTGATCAACCTTGGCCTTTGAATGGAGATGGATGGTGGATGGATCAAAGGCCTAGGATGCCTTGGAATGGATTTGGTGGGATCCAATTGGCAAGATATGACAAGGTGAGGTCAAGTTTTGACTTTTTGGAGGTCTCATTAAGAGGGAAAAGGTGCCTTTTAATGTGCACCCTTGATCTAGATCCAAGATCAATGGCCAAGATGGAGGGCTAGGATGAAGGTGCATTTTGGATAGTAGAGATGTAGATCCAAGAGGAAGGGCCTGGATTGAAGTTCCATTTTCTCTCACCTCCTCCCTTGGATCTAGCCTTGATCTATGGCCCTATTCCACATGCACTTGTAAGATTCAATATCTTGTACCCATCATTTACAATTTTATGAAATATAATGAAGGTGATATGATAGTAAGCATACCTGACAATGCCACTAATCTTGTAGATAGCGGTCCTAACATCTTTTGATAAGCATCCTCTCACTGTAATTCAAAGGATAAACTACCCAAGCAACAAAGGAGTTATAACAATGTGTCACAATCATATAAGTTGATTACACGAAAGCATCACAATCTTAGTTCTACTCTTCTTTCAAGATAACATGTAGAATACCTGTAAGAATTTGTTCCAAACATGGGACTTGAGGCCACTAAGCTTATTGTCCTTTGTAAATTCTCCCCTCAAGGAATGCATGTGTCCCATGGGTGTCCAAAAAGATGCAATATCATCCTTGACCCTTGCCTCCTCTACCTTGGAAGGGATCCATGGTGCCTTTGGGAGAAAAATTCTAGGAGGACGCTCTTGGGTTCTTGAACCACCCTCCTAAGTTGTAGAGCCACGCTCTTGAGCTCTACACACACGCTCTTAAGGCCACAAGTGAGGCATCCTACCCATCTCATGCAAGTATTCTCGCACTCCCCTTGTGTCTTTGTCATGAACCAAGTGTGCCCAAATAGAATGCCCCCACATTCTTGAAGATATGCATGGGATGCAAGAGGTGATTGATTTGTAACTTGCCCCAATATGGAAGCTCGTGAAAGATAAATAGCCATTCTGTACCCAGAGGAGGCTCCTCACTATTAGCCATTCTGTACCCGGAGGAGGCTCCTCACTATTAGCTCTCCAATCCCGAATCCAGTCACTTGCCTTCCTACGAACCGGTGGTGGATCAAGTTGACCTTCACATGCACGATGATCAAGCGGAAGATATTGAGCATGACCTTCATAAACCATCTTCCTCATATGTTTGGAGTTTCACGAATTCAAACTAGGGCCACAAATAGGACAAGCTTGGTACCCTTATGTTTTAAATCCTACATATATGCATGGACACATAGGTCATTATAGATGCATAGATCACACTACAATAGAATCATAAAGGTATCAATAGGCATGCAGAAGCACGTACATGTATGTGCACTTTCCAAATCATGGATAGTCATGCATGGTCCACATCAAAATTCCCTTGATGCACATGTCTGTGGCTCCACCTTGAGGATCTAGAAATATCAAATACAAGTATGCCCCTCCATAGGTTCTATAGCTCCTCGATCAAGGGTGCCATGTACATGTCCATATTTTTGAGCGTGCTCTCAACGGAAGCAAGAATGGAAGAAGGAGAGAGAGAGACAGAGAGCCACACAAGTTTTGGTGGGTGCAGAACCACCCTAATCTTCTTTTTCATTCATTTATATATGTGTTTGAGTATTGTACATAACTGGGGTTAAGGCACAGTGACCTTTAACCCCCACAACCTCCCACTTAAAGGACAATGTGCCTTTAAGGGAGAACAACCAGTGAGCATACTATCCAATGCCCATCAATACATGACAATACTCAAACCACTGACTAGGTAGACTCTTCGTCAGCATATCTGCAGGGTTATCATCTGTATGAACCTTGACAAGCTCTATGCGCTTGTCCTCAAGTACCTCCTTGATGAAATGATACCTGACCTCAATGTGTTTGGTCTTTGCATGAAAGACCAGATTCTGTGCTAGCTGAATAGCACTCATGGAATCACTATGCAATGTCGGTACACCTGTATGAATCCCCAAATCTCCCACTAGCCGATCAAGCCATATAGCCTCCTTGCAACCCTCTGTGGTGGCAACATACTCAACCTTTGTGGTAGACAAAGCCACGCACTTCTGTGCATGAGACATCCACGACACTGCACCACCTGCAAATGTGAACACATAACCAGAAGTGGATCTCCTACTATCCACATGCCCTGCATAGTCTGAATCTGTGTACCCAAGTACACGCATGTCTCCTTTACCAAAGCAAATGCACATCTCCTTGGTACCCTTCATGTACCTCATGATGCACTTAACTGCCTCCCAATGCCTCTTTCCTGGATTAGCCATATACCGGCTAACAACTCCCACTGCAAATGCAATGTCTGGTCTAGTAGCTATCATAGCATACATAAGACTCCCAACTGCTGATGCATAAGGAACCTTGGCCATCATGGCCCTCTCCTCATCTGATTTGGGACTATCTGTATGACTCAGTTTCACATATGGAGGCAATGGAGTACTCACTGCCTTCCCCCCCTCCATATTGAAACGCTGTAATACTTTTGTAACATACTCTTTTTGTGAAAGCCAAAGGAGTTTCCTACTCCGATCACGCGTGATGCGCATACCAAGAATATGACCTGCAGATCCCAAATCCTTCATATCAAAGGCCTCATGCAACTTGGCCTTTAATGCATCTAGCTCATAAGTATTCTTGCTAGCCAATAGCATATCATCCACATATAGTGCCAGGATTATCAGGCTACTATCCTTAGCCCTTTTAGTGTAGAGGCAGTGATCAATTTCACTCCTTCTAAAACCCTGGGACCGAATGAAAGCATCAAACTTCTGATACCATTCTCTAGGTGCTTGCTTAAGACCATAGAGACTCTTCTTCAGCTTGCAAACTAAATGCTCTTTGCCCTTTTCTTCAAAGCCTTCCGGCTGCACCATGTAAATTTCCTCATGCAAATCCCCATGCAAGAAAGCTGTCTTGACATCCATTTGCATAAGCTCCATATCCTCTAATGCCACTAGTCCAAGCATGCATCTAAGTGTGGTCATCTTCACAACCGGAGAGAATATCTCATCAAATTCCACACCCTTCTCTTGCTTGAACCCTTTATCAACCAAACGGGCCTTGTACCTAGGCACATCATCACCTGTGACCTTCATTTTGTAGACCCATTTACATGGCAATGCTTTCTTTCCATGTGGCAAAGAAACCAAGTCCCAAGTCTTATTCTTCATAAGTGAACTCATCTCTGATTGCATAGCATACTCCCACTTGCGTTGATCCTCACGCATCATAGCCTCTCTGTAGCAAGAAGGCTCCCCGCAATCAGTAAGCATCACATAGTCTACCCCTGGAACAAACCGATCAGGCGGTCTAGACACTCTAGATGATCTTCTCAATGGCATTTCAGCTTGCTGTCCCACCTGCATATCAGCCACATTTGGCTCATCATTTCCACCAATAGATGATCCATCATCTACCCTTGATTGTATACCTGTGGGAGTACTTCGTGGTACCATTTCTTGCACATTTGGTGCATGGACAGCTTGCTGTCTATCAACATATGCAGGTGGATTCACATCCTGGAAAGTGATTCTCCTCATTTCCACATCCCTCATGGGCGCCTTATGCATCTTCTTCTCATTGAAGACCACATCATGGTTGCGTATGATCTTCTTTGCTTCTGGATCCCAGAGACGATAGCCCATCTCTCCACTTTCACCATAACCTAGAAAGATGCATTTCCTAGACTTAGGATCTAGCTTCTTTCGAAGCTCTTTTGGCACATGTGCATATGCCTCACACCCAAATATACGCAAATGAGAGTAAGAGGGCTTCTTGCCACTCCATGCCTCTTCAGGAATACCACCATCCAAACTCTTACTAGGTGATCTATTGATCACATGCACTGCAGTCTTCATTGCCTCAGCCCAAAAACCACAAGAAAGACTTGCATTGGAAAGCATGCATTGCAACCTTTCTTGAATGGTACGGTTCATCTTTTCTGCAACTGGATTTTGCTCTGGAGTACGAGGGGATGTAAGCTCCCTCTTAATCCCACGAGTATCACAGAAATGCTGAAAGTCATGAGAGAGATACTCTCCACCATTGTCAGTCCGTAGGCATTTAAGCGTTCTACCTGACTGATTCTCAACCAAGGCCAGCCATTTCTGAAATACCTGGAACACATCACTCTTCCGAGCTATAGCATAAGCCCACACTTTCCTAGTTGCATCATCAATGAATGTCACATAGTATTCAGCCCCGCCTAATGACCGTGTAGGCATGGGACCACATACGTCTGAATGCACCAAATCAAGCTTTTCAAACTCTTTCTTTCCCCTTCTTTTATGGGCTGATTTAGTCTGCTTTCCATAGAGACAATGCTCACAAAATTCAAAATCAGAGAAACTCAAATGCGGTACATAACCCAAACGGCATAAGAGTTTCATTCCATTCTGGCTCATGTGCCCCAACCTGCAATGCCACAAAGAAGTGCTTGGCTGCTCGGTTATTGCAACAACATGATCAAATACCCCTGATACATGTAAGGGATACAAAGTCCCACACTTGGCACCCCTGGCCAAAAGCATAGAGCCCTTCTGAATTTTCCAACTCTGAAAGCCAAAAGTGGTGTGAAAACCAGCATCATCTAGCTGACCCACTGAAATAAGACTCTTGGTCAGCTTAGGCACATGTCTCACATGTTTCAAAACAAATGCAGACCCATTTGCAAAAGAAAACTTTATGTCACCTGCTCCCACTATGTCACATGCATAGTCATTTCCAAGATGCACACAACCTGTCTTTCCACTATCATAAGTGGAGAACCATTCCCTATGGGGAGTAACATGGAATGAAGCACCAGAATCCAAAATCCAATCCTGGGAATATGCATCATCTGAAGTGGTAAGCAACTCTGCAGATAAACTAGACATGAAGAGAACATCATTGTTGAGAGTGCTCTCAACGGAAGCAAGAACGGAAGAGGGAGAGAGAGCGAGAGAGAGAGACAGAGAGCCACACAAGTTTTGGTGGGTGCAGAACCACCCTAATCTTCTTTTTCATTCATTTATATATGTGTTTGAGTATTGTACATAACTGGGGTTAAGGCACAATGACCTTTAATCCCACAACCTCCCACTTAAAGGACAATGTGCCTTTAAGGGAGAACAACCACCAGTGAGCATACTATCCAATGCCCATCAATACACGACAATACTCAAACCGCTGACTAGGTAGACTCTTCGTCAGCATATCTGCAGGGTTATCACCTGTATGAACCTTGACAAGCTCTATGCGCTTGTCCTCAAGTACCTCCCTGATGAAATGGTACCTGACCTCAATGTGTTTGGTCTTTGCATGAAAGACCGGATTCCGTGCTAGCTGAATAGCACTCATGGAATCACTATGCAATGTCGGTACACCTGTATGAATCCCCAAATCTCCCACTAGCCGATCAAGCCATATAGCCTCCTTGCAACCCTCTGTGGCTGCAACATACTCAGCCTCTGTGGTAGACAAAGCAATGCACTTCTGTGCGCGAGACATCCACGACACTGCACCACCTGCAAAGGTGAACACATAACCAGAAGTGGATCTCCTACTATCCACATGCCCTGCATAGTCTGAATCTGTGTACCCAAGTACACGCATGTCTCCTTTACCAAAGCAAATGCACATCTCTTTGGTACCCTTCATGTACCTCATGATGCACTTAACTGCCTCCCAATGCCTCTTTCCTGGATTAGCCATATACCGGCTAACAACTCCCACTGCAAATGCAATGTCTGGTCTAGTAGCTATCATAGCATACATAAGACTCCCAACTGCTGATGCATAAGGAACCTTGGCCATCATGGCCCTCTCCTCATCTGATTTGGGACTATCTGTATGACTCAGTTTCACATATGGAGGCAATGGAGTACTCACTGCCTTCCCCCCCTCCATATTGAAACGCTGCAATACTTTTGTGACATACTCTTTTTGTGAAAGCCAAAGGAGTTTCCTACTCCGATCACGCGTGATGCGCATACCAAGAATATGACCTGCAAATCCCAAATCCTTCATATCAAAGGCCTCATGCAACTTGGCCTTTAATGCATCTAGCTCATAAGTATTCTTGCTAGCCAATAGCATATCATCCACATATAGTGCCAGGATTATCAGGCTACTATCCTTAGCCCTTTTAGTGTAGAGGCAGTGATCAATTTCACTCCTTCTAAAACCCTGGGACCGAATGAAAGCATCAAACTGCTGATACCATTCTCTAGGTGCTTGCTTAAGACCATAGAGACTCTTCTTCAGTTTGCAAACTAAATGCTCTTTGCCCTTTTCTTCAAAGCCTTCCGGCTGCACCATGTAAATTTCCTCATGCAAATCCCCATGCAAGAAAGCTGTCTTGACATCCATTTGCATAAGCTCCATATCCTCTACTGCCACTAGTCCAAGCATGCATCTAAGTGTGGTCATCTTCACAACTGGAGAGAATATCTCATCAAAGTCCACACCCTTCTCTTGCTTGAACCCTTTAGCAACCAAACGGGCCTTGTATCTAGGCACATCATCACCTGTGACCTTCATTTTGTAGACCCATTTACATGGCAATGCTTTCTTTCCATGTGGCAAAGAAACCAAGTCCCAAGTTTTATTCTTCATAAGTGAACTCATCTCTGATTGCATAGCATACTCCCACTTGCGTTGATCCTCACGCATCATAGCCTCTCTGTAGCAAGAAGGCTCCTCGGGGGGGTCACTATGTATAAACTCTCTATATCACGTGCGTGCAAGGCCTATATTTAAAATCCCTTATCTGTAAATTTTTTCATTAATAAAATGTACCCCTTTTCTATACAAATCTGTAAAAATTTTCCAAAACTATTTTAAATAGTCCCTTATGTATATTTATTTTTGTAAATTTTAGAAATAGAAAATATCCTTCTGTTGAACTCACGTGATAGGGTTACATATGATGAGTAACCCCCCCGAGGAAGGCTCCCCGCAATCAGTAAGCATCACATAGTCTACCCCTGGAACAAACCTATCAGGCGGTCTAGACACTCTAGATGATCTTCTCAATGGCATTTCAGCTTGCTGTCCCACTTGCATATCAGCCACATTTGGCTCATCATTTCCACCAATAGATGATCCATCATCTACCCTTGATTGTATACCTGTGGGAGTACTTGGTTGTACCATTTCTTGCACATTTGGTGCATGGACAGCTTGCTGCCTATCAACATATGCAGGTGGATTCACATCCTGGAAAGTGATTCTCCTCATTTCCACATCCCTCATGGGTGCCTTATGCATCTTCTTCTCATTGAAGACCACATCATGGCTGCGTATGATCTTCTTTGCTTCTGGATCCCAGAGACGATAGCCCATCTCTCCACTTTCACCATAACCTAGAAAGATGCATTTCCTAGACTTAGGATCTAGCTTCTTTCGAAGCTCTTTTGGCACATGTGCATATGCCTCACACCCAAATATACGTAAATGAGAGTAAGAGGGCTTCTTGCCACTCCACGCCTCTTCAGGAATACCACCATCCAAACTCTTACTAGGTGATCTATTGATCACATGCACTGCAGTCTTCATTGCCTCAGCCCAAAAACCACCAGAAAGACTTGCATTCGAAAGCATGCATTGCAACCTTTCTTGAATGGTACGATTCATCTTTTCTGCAACTGGATTTTGCTCTGGAGTACGAGGGGATGTGAGCTCCCTCTTAATCCCACGTGTATCACAGAAATGCTGAAAGTCATGAGAGAGATACTCTCCACCATTGTCAGTCCGTAGGCATTTAAGCATTCTACCTGACTGATTCTCAACCAAGGCCAGCCATTTCTGAAATACCTGGAACACATCACTCTTCCGAGCTATAGCATAAGCCCACACTTTCCTAGTTGCATCATCAATGAATGTCACATAGTATTCAGCCCCGCCTAATGACCGTGTAGGCATGGGACCACATACGTCTGAATGCACCAAATCAAGCATTTCAAACTCTTTCTTTCCCCTTCTTTTATGGGCTGATTTAGTCTGCTTCCCATAGAGACAGTGCTCACAAAATTCAAAATCAGAGAAACTCAAATGCGGTACATAACCCAAACGGCATAAGAGTTTCATTCCATTCTGGCTCATGTGCCCCAACCTGCAATGCCACAAAGAAGTGCTTGGCTGCTCGGTTATTGCAACAACATGATCAAATACCCCTGATACATGTAAGGGATACAAAGTCCCACACTTGGCACCCCTAGCCAAAAGCATAGAGCCCTTCTGAATTTTCCAACTTTGAAAGCCAAAAGTGGTGTGAAAACCAGCATCATCTAGCTGACCCACTGAAATAAGACTCTTGGTCAGCTTAGGCACATGTCTCACATGTTTCAAAACAAATGCAGACCCATTTGCAAAAGAAAACTTTATGTCACCTGCTCCCACTATGTCACATGCATAGTCATTTCCAAGATGCACACAACCTGTCTTTCCACTATCATAAGTGGAGAACCATTCCCTATGGGGAGTAACATGGAATGAAGCACCAGAATCCAAAATCCAATCCTGGGAATATGCATCATCTGAAGTGGTAAGCAACTCTGCAGATAGAGTAGACATGAAGAGAACATCATTGTCACTATCATGTGTGACTGCATTGATCTCCTCGATCTTCACTTTTCCTTTGTCCTCCCTTGGACTCTCTTCCTTTTGATTTGCACCCCAATTTGCATTCTTTTTCTTATCCTTTTGCTCTCTTTTCAGCTTGTAGCAATCCTTTTTCATATGGCCCTTCTTGCCACAATGGTAACACTCAATGTTCCGTGCCCTGGATTTGCTACGAGACTTCCCTCTTTCTTGGGACTTCCCCCTGAACTGTGATCTGCCCCGTTGCACATTTAAGGCTGCATCCTGCTTGTTGCCATCCATAGACTTCCGTCTAATCTCCTCGGCCAACAAGCTACCCACAACATCATCAAATTTCAGTACTCCACCAGGTGCAGAGTTACTGACAGCTGTACGGAAGGTATCCCATGAGGATGGCAATGAACATAAGAGAAATATTGCCTTAGTCTCTGCATCAAAATTCATTTTCTGAGCCTGAAGCTGGCTGAAAATAATATTGAATTCATTCAAGTGAGAAGCAATGGAGACCCCTTCCTTCATCTGTAGCTCAAACAACCTCTTCATGAGGTAAACTTTATTAGAGGCAGTTTCCTTCTCATAAGTGGCACACAGTTTCTTCCACAAATCTTCCGTAGTCTGCTCATTTACTACTGTGAAATAAACTGACTCTGCAAGATGAAGTCTTATAGTAGACTTTGCTAATGCATCCAACTCATTCCAATCATCCTCAGACATATTTGCAGGCTTAGCTTCAATCCCTGCCAAGGGTTTAATCTGCTTCTTTTGAATAAGCACATCCCTTATCTGTTCTTTCCACAAAGAAAAGTTTGTCCCATCAAACTTTTTAATGCTAAAAAACTCCTTTTCAGGCATGGAAGAGAAGCAAAATCCCAAATGCTAGTGCCTGCAAGAGAGAATCACACCAAATACCAGGTGCATCCAAATGTGTATGCCACAATAGAGTGAAATATCACCAAAACTCAAAACTCAAAGCATCATACTCATGTGCATATACTATGCATCCATATGAGCAAATCTGGCCCAAAAGAAAATGCCAATAAGTGCCAAATGACTCAAGCATAAACACTGTCCACTGGCATATGCATCAATAATGTCTCATCCAAGAGAGCATAGCACTATCAGTGCATCACCTGCAATGCTTCAAAGTTGTCCCTCAGCATAAAATAGCATCCATGTGCAAAGC
This sequence comes from Dipteris shenzhenensis, assembly GCF_047967505.1. Taxonomy (NCBI): domain Eukaryota; kingdom Viridiplantae; phylum Streptophyta; class Polypodiopsida; order Gleicheniales; family Dipteridaceae; genus Dipteris; species Dipteris shenzhenensis. Next base: position 46,864,688 of record NC_141612.1, read on the forward strand.
GTCCATAAAAAATAGCATCCCACAAGGCAATTCAGGCCTATCAGCGCATCCAACAAGGACCGCAATGCATCCAAATGGCCTATAAATCATCCACTGCAACCCAATGCATACCACGAATGAGCGCACACTGCTCAAACTGCAACCAGAGTGATCTGCATAAGGTATGCTCAAGAAATCATAGTCCCACGGTAATGAGCGCTACTGAAAATAGAACCTGAGATGCTTCAAAACATGGGCGCCATTGCATAATCGGAATCAGCAAGAAAATCTGCAAATATCTCTCTTCTGCCAGAACTCCAAAATCCCAACCGATGAGTGAGAAATGGGAGTCAACACTTATCCACTGCCATGTGGCATAAATCAAAGGTTTCAAAACCTTAGTATGAAAAATGCATAACAGAGAGACGAAATCGAATACACAGAGATCTATAACTCTGAAAATCCTCCACCGAATCACGCAAGAACTGATAGGTAGGGGTTTTTGGGCATCCGGAATGCAATGGGACAGACGGTTTTGGAAACCGTGGCCTCAATCACTGGGTCCAACACACGGACTGAAAAACGTTTTTGGAAACAGAGCTATCTGTAAACTCCACCGGAGTGCGAATGATGAGCAACATAGAAGTTTTAGGACCTCCTGAGTCCACCGGAATTGACAGATCTGCAAATGGTTGCTCCAAACTTGAGTTCCAACACCCGGGCAAAAAACGCAGGAATTGACACAGTGAGTCAGAAATCCACTGAAATGATCTCAGATTCAAGAATGAAGGTGTTTCCAAGCTCCTGAAGTAATGTGGACACCAAAAGCAAGCAATAGTTGCCTCCACAAGTCAATACGGAGTCTCTGTCATCGAACGGAACAGGGAAAAGCTCAAAAAACGACTTTTTCTTTGAAAGCTCTTAACAGGCTCTCAAAACCACTTCGTAAAGCCAAAGTGACTTTTCCAAAGGTTTCTCCAAGGTCTCTGCACACTTGGATGCAAGTAAAGTCGCCCACAAAGCTTCCCACAGAGCTTCTCCTTCCTCCCACAAAGCTGCTGAGCTTCCAAGCATTCACGCACGCTCAGCTAGATCACCCGGGCTCTGATACCAGTTGAGAGTGCTCTCAACGGAAGCAAGAACGGAAGAGGGAGAGAGAGCGAGAGAGAGAGACAGAGAGCCACACAAGTTTTGGTGGGTGCAGAACCACCCTAATCTTCTTTTTCATTCATTTATATATGTGTTTGAGTATTGTACATAACTGGGGTTAAGGCACAGTGACCTTTAATCCCACAATTGTCACTATCATGTGTGACTGCATTGATCTCCTCGATCTTCACTTTTCCTTTGTCCTCCCTTGGACTCTCTTCCTTTTGATTTGCACCCCAATTTGCATTCTTTTTCTTATCCTTTTGCTCTCTTTTCAGCTTGTAGCAATCCTTTTTCATATGGCCCTTCTTGCCACAGTGGTAACACTCAATGTTTCGTGCCCTGGATTTGCTACGAGACTTCCCTCTTTCTTGGGACTTCCCCCTGAACTGTGATCTGCCCCTTTGCACATTTAAGGCTGCATCCTGCTTGTTGCCATCCATAGACTTCCGTCTAATCTCCTCGGCCAACAAGCTACCCACAACATCATCAAATTTCAGTACTCCACCAGGTGCAGAGTTACTGACAGCTGTACGGAAGGTATCCCATGACGATGGCAATGAACATAAGAGAAATATTGCCTTAGTCTCCGCATCAAAATTCATCTTTTGAGCCTGAAGCTGGCTGAAAATAATATTGAATTCATTCAAGTGAGAAGCAATGGAGACCCCTTCCTTCATCTGCAGCTCAAACAACCTCTTCATGAGGTAAACTTTATTAGAGGCAGTTTCCTTCTCATAAGTGGCACACAGTTTCTTCCACAAATCTTCCGTAGTCTGCTCATTTACTACTGTGAAATAAACTGACTCTGCAAGATGAAGTCTAATAGTAGACTTTGCTAATTTATCCAACTCATTCCAATCATCCTCAGACATATCCGCAGGCTTAGCTTCAATACCTGCCAAGGGTTTAATCTGCTTCTTTTGAATAAGCACATCCCTTATTTGCTCTTTCCACAAAGAAAAGTTTGTCCCATCAAACTTTTTAATGCTGAAAAACTCCTTTTCAGACATGGAAGAGGATGCCATGATGCAAATGAAACAAAATCCCAAATGCTAGTCCCTGCAACAGAGAATCACACCAAATACCAGGTGCACCCAAATGTGTATGCCACAATAGACTGAAATATCACAAAAAACTCAAAGCTCAAAGCATCAAAAGATGCATCTGACTCATGTGCATATACTATGCATCCATATGAGCAAATCTGGCCCAAAAGAAAATGCCAATAAGTGCCAAATGACTCAAGCATAAACACTGTCCACTGGCATTTGCATCAATAATGTCTCATCCAAGAGAGCATAGCACTATCAGTGCATCACTTGCAATGTTTCAAAGCTGTCCCTCAGCATAAAATAGCATCCATGTGCAAAGCGTCCATAAAAATAGCATCCCACAAGGCAATTCGGGCCTATCAACGCATCCAATAAGGACCGCAATGCATCCAAATGGCCTATAAATCATCCACTGCAACCCAATGCACACCACGAATGAGCGCACACTGCTCAAACTGCAACCAGAGTGATCTGCATAAGGTATGCTCAAGAAATCGTAGTCCCACGGTAATGAGCGCTACTGAAAATAGAACCTGAGATGCCTCAAAACATGGGCGCCATTGCATAATCGGAACCAGCAAGAAAATCTGCAAATATCTCTCTTCTGCCAGAACTCCAAAATCCCAACCGATGAGTGAGAAATGGGAGTCAACACTTATCCACTGCCATGTGGCATAAATCTAAGGTTTCAAAACCTTAGTATGAAAAAATGCATAACAGAGAGACGAAATCGAATACACAGAGATTTATAACTCTAAAATTCCTCCACCGAATCACGCAAGAACTGATAGGTAGGGGTTTTTGGGCATCCGGAACGCAATGGGACAGACGGTTTTGGAAACCGTGGTCTCAATCACTGGGTCCAACACACGGACTGAAAAACGTTTTTTGAAACAGAGCTATCTGTAAACTCCACCGGAGTGCGAATGATGAGCAACATAGAAGTTTTAGGACCTCCTGAGTCCACCGGAACTGACAGATCTGCAAATGGTTGCTCCAAACTTGAGTTCCAACGCCCGGGCAAAAAACGCAGGAATTGACACAGTGAGTCAGAAATCCACTAAAATGATCTCAGATTCAAGAATGAAGGTGTTTCCAAGCTCCTGAAGTAATGTGGACACCAAAAGCAAGCAATAGTTGCCTCCACAAGTCAATACGGAGTCTCTGTCATCGAACGGAACAGGGAAAAGCTCAAAAAACGACTTTTTCTTTGAAAGCTCTTAACAGGCTCTCAAAACCACTTCGCAAAGCCAAAGTGACTTTTCCAAAGGTTCCTCCAAGGTCTCTGAACACTCGGATGCAAGTAAAGTCGCCCACAAAGCTTCCCACAGAGCTTCTCCTTCCTCCCACAGAGCTGCTGAGCTTCAAAGCATTCACGCACGCTCAGCTAGATCACCCGAGCTCTGATACCAGTTGAGAGTGCTCTCAACGGAAGCAAGAATGGAAGAAGGAGAGAGAGAGACAGAGAGCCACACAAGTTTTGGTGGGTGCAGAACCACCCTAATCTTCTTTTTCATTCATTTATATATGTGTTTGAGTATTGTACATAACTGGGGTTAAGGCACAGTGACCTTTAACCCCCACAATTTTTTGCCTTGTACTTTCCCTGCACAAGTAGGGAAAGCATGAGGTGTCCCTTCTTTATTGTTAGATATGGCGGGATATTGTAGTTCACCAAGCCTATGGGCCATGTCGACCAAGATGTGGAGCATAACCCGAAAGGGTTCATGCCATCAATTGTTGACATGTAAATTGTGTGGCTCCCTTGCAAAGTCCGGCCACATGTTGTCTATGTGCTTCCAAGCAGCACAATCTAGTGGAGTACTCACCAGTGTGTAGCATGTCACATCATCAGTTGCACAATGGACTTGCATCTGAACATGTGTTGTATTCTAGGGATGATGGGAAAATGTCTCAAAACCTTCACTGGGACTGTCTCCCCCATCAAGTCCTATCTATAGCACTGTGCTCCACACTTTGAGCAATTAAACCAATCACCATACTCGTGACAAAACAAATTACAATAATTAGGGTAAGCGTGGATGGTGTCTTAATCCATCCCAACCATTTTCAACATGTTCTTTGCTTCTTCTCTATAATTGGGCATGGTATTTGGGGCATGCAATATCTTTTGGAGCAACCTATTACAATTTGCATATCTAAGAAACCTTTTCAATGAGATCCTAATTAACAATTAGGAACGAGATACTAAGATCAAGGATTTGACCATCAAGGCTGAGACACTCGTATATTCTGACCATCCATATTTTTCTTGCAAATTCAAGATCAAGAGGCAAGCTCACAGTTTTGGCATCCTCACACCATCATACAATAGTTTTGATGCCAAATCTTGCATCACGGTCTCATGCTCATACATCTCATCCCCATCTTACCATGGTGCCTCCAAAAAGAGAATCCATCATACAATAGTATTGATGCCAAATATTGCATCACGATCTCATGCTCAGACATCTCAACCCCATCTTTCATGCTGCCTCTAATAAAAGAATTCATCATGTCTACCATACCCTCATCCCCCTCTAGAGGATCATCCTCAAGATCATATGCTTTTGTTTGTCAGCTCGTTTGAGCAATTTTGTACCACCCTTTTCACCAAGGAAATTTTGTAACAAACAAGGTTTAAGAGCTTTATCTCGCCTCTTTGCTTGTAAACATTCTTTTGTAATGCAAAAAACTAAACATTAGTCGGGAAAAATGGGACCACATCAAGCCTTGTTTTACCCCCACAACAAGACAAAGCAACTATAGATGCACCTGATAGATGCACAAAATAGTGGGCGCATCTATGGGCGAGATAGAATTAGTGAAAATATGGGCATGTCTATTAGCACGTCTAATAGTGTGGTTATTAACGCATCTAATAGCACATCTATAGTGTCTTTTAGACACATATTTAGATGCATTTATAAATGCATAGTAGAGAATATAGAGAGTAAAATTTTGTTGCAGGCTGATAAATGTGCATCACTGCTTTCCAAACATTGCCCATGATTACCAAAGCACATAATTTTAATAAAAATATCAATGCTTTTTGGCAAACCCACATAGACAAAAATTAAGTGAGGTGAGGACAATGAGACAATATATAAAATAGTTTTGCCAATATCAATGATGGGCTATGATAAGATCTCATTCTCAATGAGATCTACCCTTGCCAAACTATCTACTTCAAAATCCAAACCAATGTTGAGATCTACAAATACATTCATCCCACTACTACTAGTGCTACTATGCTCATCAAAATCAGCATCACCAATGGTAGGCTCATCCTCATGGGTAATGGCCTGAATATCAGTATCTCCTATCACATGATCATCCTCCTATCTCGTATCATGATCATCATCATCATCATCATCATCATCATGTCTCGTATCATCATCACCTCCATGTCCATGATCATCCTCCATACGCTCCATATTAGTAAATGTACTATACATCACTTTGGAACATGGCGTAATAGGTATGACATGCCACCACCTATTATTATCCACCATTGGTTGATAGACAACCTAATTCAAACACAAATACAATCATGTTATTTTCCTTGTATCGAAGGTATCAAATATTAAAAAGTGAGTATTTTTATATATGTGTACAATACCTGTTCACATTGTTAAGGTAGTACTAGTGTGTCCTTCTTGCTTTGCCAAAACTCTGTGGAGTCAATAGTTACAAAGACACTTGCATGGCATTTGATTGTTGCATTAGGGCCTCTTTCCACCACGTCCTTAAACTGCTTGACATCCAAAACATACACAAAGAAGCGTCAAAAGTAAAGCTTAATAATATCTTGGATTATGCCACAATAATCATCCATGGCTCCATTGGCTCCCTCAAAGCTAGCAATGATGCCTTGTGTGTTTCTCTTATCATGAATCCATTGTGTCTGAAAATGCTTGCCCTCACACCATATAGCATGAACATAGTACACTATACCAAGACAAAATCAATTGAATAAGCAATCTAAATTGTTAAAAGCTCCTAACTTATGCATAGCATTCTATATACCAACCTTTTGCATGCATCCTCTAGCATACTCCCATTCTTCCATTGTGGGATATGCATCCCCTCATCTCTCTCTACACGTCTCTCCATTTCATCAAGTAGCCAATCCACATAAATATCCTTTGAAAGTGCTTTAGATGCTAACGGTATGGCACATGAGATCCGTGGTGTGTACGAAAGAGGGCCCTTTCTCCTTGTCTTCTTGCCTTTGCATCCTTGTATCTTGTCACCCATCTTTTCATCACATCACTATTAAGCATGCAATAGAGGTTGATATTACTACGCAACTCTGTGTCCATTACTTTGTTCCATCCTTTCCCTTGAGGCATAATAGAGGTCATCCTTAGGTCTTCATCATCTCTCCATAGTCGTGGGAGAGAGGTATCCACATCAACAAGAAACTCAGAAATATTTACAAGTAACTCTTGTACCAACTAACCCTTGGCCATGCTACATTCAGGCCTTGCATTTTGTCTCATGAAACCCTTCAAGGTCTTCATGAAGCGCTCGAGGAAGAACAACCATCATGCATGTACAGTGTCGCATATAGCAATCTCATCCACCAAATGCGCTATGAGATGTAGTTGGCTTGTGAGAATAGAACGTGCAAAGGTCTCCTCCACTAAACAAACAACCTCCACTGACATAACTCGAGCATCCTCAAGCATGATGGGATCTATTTCCTTTGAGCTCACATACCTAGAAAGAAAAGAGTGCACCATATTAGCAATATGAAAACCTTACATGGAGCATTGATATGCTTCACGTTTTGTATAGTGTAAAGTACCTCACAAGCTTGCCCATCTTGTAAATACAATTCTTCACGTCCTTCGATGCACTACGAGAAATGCTAGTAGGTAGTATGAACTGAACACATGAGCGATGGTTGATTAGTTGCTTCTACACTAATCATGGCTATCTTGATTGGCATAAATGTGGAATTCTTGAAGGTTTTATACCTCCATGGCCAAAGGAAACCAGATAGCTTGAAGAAAATCAAGGGAGACAAATTGAGAAAAAGATACTGATTGAGTGATAGCGGGCATTGTACAAGTTGTTAGTAGTCTTTGAGTGGACTGAAGAGTGTTAGAGATCCTTCAAAGCGCCCAAGCTAGCTCTCACTACAACATCGGTATTGCAGGCCATGGACTAGAATCTAGTATTCCACGTCCACATAGATGCCTCAAACTTTTCCATTGAATGCGTGTGAGCCCAAACAGGGGAGTACAGCTTGAACGATCCCATGTACTTTGCTAGCCGGCAATTAAACAATGCCGACATTAATTATATGACAACAGAGAGGGAAGGTCTAGCCAATAGTTTAAGGAGTTAATGAGTTTAGGCATTACTTGCTAGCCAACAAGTTCGTCTTTTTTGTTGATCATCAGGAATTACTATATCTAGTTAACAAGCCCTGCATGATGGGACACATAACAAGGTGGATGCTAATCCTCCTGGAGTTGACTTCAGGGGAAGGGCAAGAAGCAAGTTTAGGAGTGATTTTTTTTTGGCAACCAGCATGTTTTGCTCCACCTATTCCATTTATGACATCAGCATCTACATTAGCATCATCCTTAGCAACATCAAAATCAGAGAGGAAATCATTCCATTCGAGGAAGATTCCAAGGACAAGGGAATGCATCCACCAACGTGTCAAACATCCAGTGCAACTACTATCATAAGTGTGGACACTATGAAAGAGATTGCCGCAAGAAGCAGTACAACCAAGGCGGTGAATCTAGTAGTAATTGAGAAAATTTATGCGGCAAAGGAAATCATCGTGGTGGACATTCTAGTCACAGTCATTTTGCAAATGAAAATGGGAATATGTTTCTTGATTTGCAGGATCATTATGGGCCTTCCTATTTTGTTGCTATGGATTTCTTACACTACACAAGTGACATTTTAGCCTAGCTTTGCAAAAATCTCAAATCCAATACTTTCGGATGCCCGAACGGTTGTTGTGTTTTTGGATTATTGGTTCTTGATTTGCAGGATCTTTATGGGCCTTCCTATTGTGTTGCTACGTCTTTCTTACACTACCCAAGAGACATTTCAGCCCTAGCTTTGTGGACATTTCAAATCACCCCCATCTTTGGAGTGACCGAAGCAATTTCCTCATACGTTCATCCTTGGTACAATAGAAAAGGACACTTGAATATTTGTTGTGTTCATATACACTGCACGAAATCGGTCATTTTAGGTGGATGAATTGTGCAAAACATGAAGGCATGATTATAAAGGTTTGAGGAGGTTTGACCAGATTGAACTTGGAGACAACAAGCTCTACTATTTAGATGAAGATCTCAAACATTGAACTTGAAGATCTGAAGCCGTGATTATGCATCATCACTATGTCAAACAAGTTAAGATTTTCAGGTGGATTTTTTTGTTTTTCACACATACTTTGCACTGTATCGTGCACCAAACATCGCGCCTATACTTTGGACTGTACTATGTGACAAGTGCTTGTCTTATGCCTTTGTACAATCCACATGCAATTTGCACTATATCATCCAACATTACACTGTATCATTCAAATTGGCATATGGCCATTCTTTGTATATATATTTTCACATAGATATATAGTGGCTCGAGTTTAATGCTTGGAAAAACCATACAACCAGCTTCCAATAGGAGCTTCAATGAAACCAGGGAAAGAAACGGTTGCCAGCTACAAGAAACAACCATCTGTTTCCAGAACTCACGGCTCATCGCCTATAGAGACTCCAAAACGGGAGCTAGCAACCATTCTGGTGGTCTATATTTCCAACAAATACCCTTCGCGAAAAGGGTGTCGAAAACTCCTACCAGCCATGTCCGATAGAAGCGCTCCCACCTCTTGGCAGTCGCTCTCAATCTTGGAGTTCCACACTCCCAAATGGTGTGCAATACAAGAGAACAATCAACATTCGATAAACAAATTCTCAATAATAATGTCATGCATAGAGTGTTCCATGAAGTGAACGTGAATGAAGTGTAGAGGCAAAATAGACATGATTGAGAAGTTATTAAAGGAACTCATAGTTTGCACAGTGTATGGGGCTTTTCAAACAACCACCTACTCAAAACAAGGAAACTTTCTTGTTTCTTCAATGTGTGCATCACAGGGGATCCTGACAATTATGAGAACATTGAAACTATGAATAGACGCAAGACAGTTTAAGTTTTACCATTATGTGAAGATGGAGTGACAAATAGTGGAGAGACAAAGGATGAATCACCATAGCTTAAGAAGTGTTTTAATGACCTCATTGACTACTTGGAAGAGGGGGATAACCTTGCAATTGGAAGAGGGGGATAACCTTGTAGTTGGTGCTAACTCGAGGGAGAACAATGAAAATTACCCATACTTTGTGTTGCAGTGTACCAAACCCAAGCACAAGTTTAATGCAACATTTACGGTGTGTGGATAAATTTGTAAATACGTTTTTCACTTGTTGCATGCTGGTGCGTAGGCACATAGTCTTTCACACAATCAGGTTGTTTTGAATTTGGGATCTGTGAGCACCCTTCAATCAGAAGGATCTTCTCTAATGTAAAACAACTCCAGTTTATGATTTTTTTTTTTCAAGGTCTCCATGAGAAATGATGATGTGCAGTCTGGGTGCACCAAACACTCCAAAGCATGGTATCTAGTGGAGATCTAGTGTGACGGTGTGTTTGTTGACAAAATATGAAGAGGGGAGAGGAGAAAAGTGGAGATGAGGAGAGAGGGCATAGCTAGAGAGCACACCACAAATGACTAACTGTACACTAGATTTAGTTGAAAATGTAGAATATATACAAACCCATATAGGGTTAGGGTTAGGGCTAGGGGATTTAACACTTTCCTTTATAGCACTCTATTGGGTTAGTGCTATGCACATATGATGACATGATGGTGCTATGCACACGTGATCACATCATGTTGAGCGTGAACTCTCAACACCTTCCCTCAAGATTAACATCATGAAGTAGGCCTTCCCTCAAGATGATGATTCTGGGGAATCGAAGAAGGACTGAACATTACATTCCATCACACCCCTTTAATGGGAATGTCCTTCCTCTGGGTCAACTAGTCAATGTTTCTCGAATAGCTCTTTACCGAGTGGTTTGGTAAAGATGTCTGCAACATTCTCTTTGCTATCACAATGCTGCAGTGTGATGTCACCAAGTAACACTCTTTCTCTGATGAAGTGCTCTCTGACATCAATGTGCTTTGTCCTAGAGTGATATACTGGATTCTTGGCCAATGCTTGAGCCGATTGATTATCACAGTATATTGTTGTTGGCTTTCACTCTCATCAAAGTAATCTGTTTCTGACAATAGTCTTCTGAGCCATATAGCTTCACATGCACCTATAGTGAGTGCCCTATATTTTGCTTCAATCGAAGACAAGGAAACAATTGGTTGTTTGTTTGATAACCATGATATAGCACCTTGACCAAGGAAAAATGCATATCCCTGTGTCGATCTCCTGGTCTCATGATCTCTGGCATAGTCACTATCACAGTATCCATGCAACCATGGATGACTTCCTCTGTATTCTATCCCAAACTGTCTTGTACCTCTAATGTATCTCAAGACTCTTTTGGCTGCATTCCAGTGAGACTGTTTTGGATTTGCCATAAACTGTGCTAGTGAGCTTACTGCATAACAAATATATGGCCATGTGATAGTTAGATATATAAGAGATCCAATGAGCTGCCTGTAGTACCTGTCATTGACTGTAGCCTTTTCTAAATCTTTAGTAAGTTTCAAACTCTGTTCCATGGGAGTGGCTGCAATCTTGCAATCTGCCATATGAAACTTCTTCAGGAGACTGTCAACATATTTGAGCTGACTCATGAATGTGCTATCTGAATCTCTCTAGAACTCAATTCCAAGACAATAGTGCACAAGTCCAAGATCTTTCATGTCGAACTCTGCAGATGAGTCTTGTTTTGGTTTTCTAATGACGCTATCCTTGCTTCCAATCACATCAGATCATCTACGTACAAAAGTGCAATAGTAATGTCTTCTCCTTGAACTTTGTAGTAGAGAGTCTGATCTGCATTGGATTTCATGTATCCCAGATTAGCAAAATACTTTTCGATTCTGCTGTACCAACTTTTGGGTGCTTGCTTTAAGCTGTAGAGACTCTTTTTGAGATGGCAAACCTTATTCTCCTTTCCTGGTTCAACATGACCTACTAGTTGTTGCATGTAGACTTCCTCATCTAGGTAACCATTGAGAAATGCATTCTTGATCTCCATCGAGTTGATACACATTCCATCTACTGAGTGTCACTAGTGATATCAAGAACTGTATGGAATCCATCTTTGCTACTAGATCATAAGTCTCATCATAATCCTAACCATATTGTTGTGCAAATCCTTTTGCAACTAGTCTGGCTTTGTATCTTTGAATACTTCCATCTGGATTGTACTTCACTTTGTATACCCATTTGTTTGCTATGGCCTTCTTTCCTCATGGAAGGTCACATAATTCCCAAGTATTATTCTTATACAAAGCATCCATTTCTTCATTCATAGCAGTTTGCCATTTTGGCTTGTCTACTGCATCGTCGAAGTACACTAGCTCTTCTATAGCCATGATGGTAGTTATAAGAGCATAGTTGGTTGTTTCAACCTGAATTGCTTTGCCTTTTTGAGCATATGTCAATCTTGTTGGAGGTCTGCTTTCTCTAGTAGACCATCTGAGCTGGTGTGGCTCTGCTTGGGGTGTTGCTAGCAATTCTTGCTCTTCTTCATCAACCTGTTCTGTAGATGACTATGAAGTTGATGCTTCTATCTCCTGTGTAGGTGAGGTTCTCCATTCTGATTCTTCATCAAAGATTACAACTCTAGAGATAATGACTTTGCGGTTGATGGGATCATACAACTTGTATGCTTTGCTTTCTTCACTGTAGCCAACCATGATGCATTTGCATGACTTTGCATCCAATTTCCCGTGGTGATCATCATGTATGTGGGCATATGCTATGCAACCAAATATCCAAAGATGCCCAATGTGTGGCTTATGTCCAGTGAATGCTTCATAAGGAGTCATACCCTGTATCGATTCGGTAGGAAGCCAATTAAGCAAGTAGTTCACAGTGGCTATTGCTTCTACCCAATACTGATTTGGAAGATGCTTCTCACTAAGAATTTCTCTAGCACTGTCTGCTAAAGTCCCATTCTTCCTTTCAGCTCTTGCATTCTGCTGAGGAGTATCTGCACAAGTTAATTGTCTTCAAATGCCATGATTTCTGTAAAAGTTCATGAATGTTGAAGACATGTATTCACCTCCTCTATCTGTTCTCATGACCTTGATCTTTTTGCCTATCTAGTTTTCTACCATGGCTTTGAATTCTTAAGATTTGGAAAACACTTCAGATTTCTTTTTCAGAAAGTAGACCCAACAATATCTGTTGTAGTCGTCAATGAAAGTCAAGTAGTAAAGTGAACCATTGATGCTGCGGGACTAGGCATAACCCCATACATCTGTATGTATCAAATTAAGAATACCTCGTGCACGAGAGGTACTTTTGACAAAGTTAGTTCGCTTTTGTTTGCCGAAGCATCATGCTTCACAAACTTTTCCAAGAAACTGTAGCTTCGGAATCCCGATTGCCATATTCTGATTTCTGAGATCTAACAAGTACTTGAAATTTACATGACCATATCTCTTGTGCCATTTTCCAGATAGTGGCATCTGTTGCGGTTGAGCTAACATGGCATGCTTCTCTATACAAGCGTCCTTTCTTGACACCTTTTGCTACTAGCTAACATCTTCTAGATTTGTCTCTGATAGTGCATTCATCTCTGTCAAAGATGACTCGATAATTGTATTCCATCATTTGACCTACTGACAAAAGGTTCTTGCTGAGTTTTGGAACATAGAGTACATCTTTCACCAATCCTTTTGTACCAGTGAAATTGTTCATAGGGATAACACCTGTCCCTTGAACTAGATTTGGTGTATTATCTGCTATGTAGATGACATTTTTCTGACCTTCTAATGGATTCATTTATGTGAACCATTCTTGATGATTTGTCATGTGAGATGATGCACTACTGTCGATATACCAAGGATCCTATTCTGCTTGGTCGGCTTGATAGCTGAAATCCTCTTTGGGATTGCAATGAGTGTCTAGGTACACTGTATCAATTTGTTGCATTTCCTCTCTTGCAAGAAACATATTCCCATGTTCATTTGCAAAATGACTGTGACTAGAATGTCCACCATGACGATTTCCTCTCCCTCGAAAATTCCGTTGAATACTGTTGGATTGATCGCCTTGGTCATACTGCTTCTTACGGCAATCTCTTTCATAGTGTCCAAACTTGTGACAGTAGTTGCACTAGATGTTTGACATGTTGGTGGATGCATTCCCTCGTCCTTGGAATCTTTGCTAAGGATGATGCTGATGCTGATTCTAACTTTGCTGATGACTTTGTTGCTAATGATGACCACTTTTTTGGAATGGTCTACCTCTGCCTCTGCCTCTACTTCTGTCTAAAGCTATGAATGCTTGATCATTAGAATGACCTTTTTGTGCTTGTATGGCCTGAGTCTTGAGTTCTTCACCAAGTAACACTGACTGAAGTTCTTCTAGTGTTAGAATTTGCTGTTGGATGGCAATACTCTAGACTAGATTCTCGTGTCCCTCTCCTAGTCCATTCAAGATGACTTAAACCATTTCTGTAGGGTTCATAGTCTCTCCTACTACTGCAAGTTGATTGTTGTAGTCTTTTATCCGAAGTACATAAGCATGACCAGTTTCACGGCTATTTTGGAAACTCTGGTTGATCTCGTTTCTTAATGTGAGAATCTTGGATATGTTCTTGGACTCGTAGAGAGCTGTGAACATATCCCATGCTTCTTTCGATGTCTTGACTATGTTGAGCTGTCCTAGCATGACATCTTGCACATTCTTCTTGATCAGATGATAGGCGTACTTGTCTTTCTTATCCCATTATGCCTGAGCTCAGGCAACAGGATTCGCTACAGCTACGAAAACTATTTGTGTAGTTGTAGATCCCGCTACTCGTGCTGTGACAACAGGTGGAGTAGAGCTACCGTTGGCTAGATCGTCCAATGGTCTAGGTGTAGACCCATTGACATACTCCCATTTATCCTAAAGTACAAGAATGGTCTCCATTCAATATTTTCATGTAATGTAATTGGAGTTGTCTAGCTTAGCAGATGCACCTAGATTGAGGTTGCTAGTCGTAGACATGGTGCAAGAAATGTACTCAAAGTGTCATGAAAATCGCTGTATAAATCAACTGCAAAATATTGACTCTGAACTGTCAATGAAGATAGAACTGCAATATATAAACGCAGATTTGTATTACAAGGCTTGTGGTAATGATGCTGGGAATAGCCAAGAGGCTTTACAAGGTTGAAATGATGTGCACAATGTCGTGAAATAGCCATGTAGGCTTTACAATGGTGGCATGTGTGTGTGAAATCAAATGCTATTTGCCCACTGAACAATCGGCAATGCCTCTGAACTCTCTAAAGTCGGCTCACTGAACTGATGAACGTCAGGTTTCAGCTAATGTGATGATGTGAAACCGTATGTGAGCGTATGGACTGACTCTGAGTAGGTACTAGTCGGTAATTTCACGCATGGCTTAGATTGGCAACTTGGGGAGATTCAAAGTGTCCCCTCTATGGTGATCTAGTCTACTCTAATCTAGATCTATACCAACCATCAATCGATGAAAGAACATCAAATAATTCATTTTCTTTTGTTCTTTTTAAGTGATGGGTCAGTTGCATCAATGTAGAGGCGAATGTGCATGTAGGAAAAGGTTTTGTCGACGAAGCTCAAAAGTGATTGTAACTTGCACCAAAATGTGTGCGTGATGTAACAAGCACATAGAGCACAAAAAATCAAGCGACTTTCCTTTTTGGAGCACCCTCAAATTCTTCCTGGATCAAGAGATATGCCTTGATCTAGGTGGAGGGGCAAAAGGAGTGCAATGGTGCTCAATGATGATGTGTCACTCTGGGTCACATGCAGTGATGATGTGGCACTGTGCCTAGCAAGAGGTGTGCCTGTGAAGCCCTGTGATGAGGTGGCAGGAGTGGTCACATGTAGTGACTGTGGAGCACTGTGTGTGCCTGCAAAGGTCAGTATGCCACATGGCATTGATGAGGTGGCATAAATGATGATGTCAGTAGATGACATGGCTATGTTGATGTGGCAATGATGACATGGTAGCTGAGCTGGCAATGACAATGTGGTAGTTGAGGTGGCACAGGTGACATGGCAAGCATTGATTGGTCAACGTGTTGACATGGTAGTTGATTGGTCAATGATGATGTGGCAATTGAGGTCAGCCTGATGACATGGCATGTTGATGTGGACTGTTGATGTGGCAATGCTGATGTGGCTACCACTGTGGCAGATAGGGATGATGTGGTAGTTGACAGCTGACTAATGACATGGCAGGATAAGGCTAATGATGTGTCAGATCAAATAAGGTGTGCCATGTGGCACTTCTTTTACCACCCCTCTTATGTGGTGACCTTGAGATAAGGTCAATGCCACATGTCACGTGCATGGCTAAACATCCGTCACGAGGGCATGGCTATGGCGCTTCGTTGTGGGAAGCGTTGGCTATAGAGTCGGCAGTCGGTCATTGGAGACAGAAGGCTAGGAGTCGCAGGAGCTTCGGAAGACATTGGAGCTGCCTTGGTGAGTTGTTTGGAGCTGCGCCTTGCTATTGGAGGCACTGAGTTTGTCATTACAGAGCCCCAGGTGTTGGAGAATTGTTTGGCACTTGCAAGCATGGGGAGGTTGGGTCTACATAGAGCTAGGAAGCTTCTCATTTGGAAGGTGCCGTCTGTATGGCATTGATGAGAGTCACAACTGATTACTGTCGTAGGGTGAGGTAGTTGCAGTTGTCAAATAGACGTTCATAGATCAAAGAAGTCAGTTGTAGAGGCTTGGACGTGTCTAGGCAGCATTTGGAAGGTGTTGCAGAGGCATCTATGGCCAGTGGAGCCTCTTTTGTAAGTCAGCGTGGAAGAGCTCAGTCGAAGCCATGGGCTTGTAAGCCATAGGTAAGGCATAGCAGCCAAAGCCAAAGCCATGAAGAGGCTACTTGATAGAGGCTTGTTGAAGAAGGTTGCTCTAATATTGTTCCCACATACATCACATTGGACAACAAAATCCTAACCAATATTACCATTACTCATAGTAGGGTTTGCTATACCATCACTAGTACCCTGCATTCCAAACATGCCTATAGGATCTCCCATAGTGCCATGCATTCTTGGCGGCATGTTGTTGTTTCCATTCATAGCAATTTGCATTCCGGGATACATGGAGGTGCAATGTTTCCTCAGAACCTACCCATCCAACCCAATCAACCCCTTCAAACTCCTTGATATATATCAGTTCATGTCATGTTGAACCGCAAGATCTTCTTTCAACAACGTATCGCTCTTCTCTTTGGCGCAGACTGGCTTGCTAAGATTATAGCCTCCACTGATCCTTTCCTTCTCCCTATGCTTGAGTACAACATCACTTGGGATGTTACCATCTTCATTCTCATCTAAGGGAGGAAAGTATGGTGTGGTCTCTTGGTATAAAAGCTTATTTTTAATGTCCCTTTCCTAGTGATGAATATCTCTATCACTCAGTTCGAAAGCAGTAGGAAGTGAAGAGGTGCGTGAAGTTTATTACCCCCAACTTCATGTCACACTACTTTCAGAACTACTTACCCACAGTAGGAGTATCCTAAGTATGGTGTGGTGAGAATTTCCTTTCTTGTGAGATTTGCTTAGAAAAAGAGTCCAAATGAGGTGTGGAAGGAGTTATGCAAGATAAGGCAAGAAGATCACTATAAGTAAATCGATACTGAATACAGTTTGGTAGATTGTGGAGTTTATGGTGTGAAGCCCTTACTCCAGAGGTGCCTCCACAAATGATCAAGAGGGATCATTTCATAGCATGTCTGAAGCCCACACTCAGATTAAAGGTAGAGCTAAAGAATTTGGATAGCTTTGAAAATGCAGTCAGAGTGGCAAGGGAAAATGAATGGAAGGTTAAGAGACTATGGAAATTAGGCATGCAAGAAGAGCCGAAGACATTGGTTAGTAGTTCTGAAGTGGTGAAGAAATATGCGGAGAGGGAGATCGTATGTAGTCCTGTGTAGGAGGATTCACTTAAGAAATATTTGCATGAGGCTGTAGAATTGATGAAGTCACTAAGCTTGAATATTTCATCGAGGACCAACTTGCAGTTGTATCACACTCTCCACCCACAGATGTGTGGATCATTTTTCTCTACAACCTCGCATCTGTGTAAGTCCATTGCTTCTTGCAAGTCACCGTCATACTTTGTGACTTGTTTGATTGCACTTATTAACCTTGATGTAGACCTATCCATCATAACATACAAGGGAATCAATAAGTGTATCGCAAAAGATACATACAACAAAAGTTACAATGCATTAAGAGTACACTTATGCTAACACATTGCCATGATATCTTGCCATTGAATTGGCAAAATAGCATTTCTTGGCTTGTAGGTCCAATGCCACCAAACTCCAATGTAAATTGCATAGCCAATTAAGGATCTTTATTATTTGACTACATCTTACTTCTAGCAAAAGTAAATAGGAGATCAGGGTGTCACTTACTCCTCATAATATGGAAAAATGAGAACGCGTACGTTGTCCATATTGAGATATTGTAGCCAGGTGCAAATATCTTCTATTGACCTTTTATTATTATTGAGCCATGTAGAAAGCAGAGAATCTATGACATATACACACTTTCCAAAATTTGGAGGAAACCAAGATATAATTAAAAAAACTAAACAAACATTAGCTCATTATATTTAATCAATATATATATACTAAGACAATATAAAATTTGTATCAAAGCCCAGGGTGGCCATTATAATTTTATCATTAACCTCTTTCTATTGATATATTAGGATTTGAATCTCTTCTTCACCAAATGATAGATATTAAGGTTGTTGTCCAATGAGAACCTAAACATCAAAGTTGCTTCCCATTTCTTGTAGCTTAGACAAATCTTCAAAATTCTTCAGCATGAGCTGTGCCATCGTCATATGCTCTGAGTTTCCATATAAGCCAAGTAGTTAACTCTCTATGTTAGGAAAGTCTTTTGGTGATCCTTTTATTGTCTCAAATATTTCACTTTCTGTTTTTCTAGCAACGATCACCAGATCAATTAAACTTGAAGGAAATAGTGTGGCCTTCCTCACTTCAGATCCACATGAAATCATTTCTTCTTCCTTCCCCTCTGCCATCTATAAAAAATACAAAAGCTTGTGAGATTGATAGGTTATAGTTAAATCTAATGCTTGTAAAATAAAAGTAAAGGGTCATACCAGGATATATGTCCGTGATTTCTTTGTGTAATCTTAAGATCATCCATGTTATCGTCTACAATCGTCTGTGCATCACCTTTGTCTTTATCTTGGGAGCCATTAAGATCATCAATGTCATCATCTCCTATCCTTTTATGTTCCACCTCTTTCTTGTAGCCGACAGTTAGATCAGCTTGCCAGTGAAAGTGTGTCATGCAAGCCCTTCTTTCAATAATATTAGTGGAATATCCTTTCTTCAAAAAGATATCCCATCTGTAATAAGGTGACCTCCCAATTAGGCGGTTGTAAGTATTCCAACATAGTAATCAAAAGACTTCCACTTTTTGCTGGACAATGCAAGCCCTTCTTTTAATAATATTGGTGGAATATCCTTTCTTCGAAAAGATATCCCATCTGTAATAAGGTGACCTCCCAATTAGGCGGTTGTAAGTATTCCAACATAGTAATCAAAAGACTTCCACTTTTTGCTGGACATTCATAGATTTTGGAGTGCACTTGATGTGAGAGGACATGTGGATTTCTTTCTCCTCTAGCATGAGATGCAAACTCTTGGAAGTCCCCCGTATGTTATGTTGTAGGGAGTGGTTAGGATATGGACTCCGCATGCATAAGAGAAATGATTCGAGGCATTGGATCTTTAATCCACATTCTATCTTACTTGTCTTGGTTGCATACACACCATTGTAGATCTTGAAATCATGGACATAAACTTTCTCCAAAGTATTATGCATCTCTTCCTTGCTTTCTTTATTAACAAAAATGACAATATTGCAAATTCCAGCTCTAATAATGGTGGTATATAGTATTCTATTTAATATTTGGAGAATATCATTGGAATAAATACTTGGGGCTTATCCCAACTTGTTTCATCAAGTAAAAAGTCCTCATCTAAAACGCCCCTATACGCTACAACCTTTCCAAATTCTGAAGTGATGTTCACATTGAATTGAAAGCCATGGTTGACATCCCTTAATATTCTTAGTTTATGCTCATTCACAAGCCAGTTGCATTACCTATGGTGGGATTTGGGCTCCTCGGGGGATGAACACTATTAAGAAACCCTAGGTATCACATGCATTCAAGGGGCATTTAAAAAACCTCTCAATTAAAATTTTCCCCTCAATAAAAACACCCCTCTTTACTTATGAACTAAATGATTTTTTTTCTAAAGTTGAAGGATGGAGGTGATATTGTGTTGCCAAAGAGAAGTAGTTGCATTTGCTACAATCCATGATAGTGATCCAAATTGCCTTTGTCACTTTCAAAGACTTGGCAAAGATAAGGTTGCAGTTATTGTATCAAAGATTCTTAGTGCACATGTTTAGCTAAAGCATAAGTGTGGAGATATGGAAGTACTTGGAGATGTTATGACTTATAATGTTTTTAATGAATCATTTATTGCATGGGATAGAGATGAGACTTATCCAACACATATCATCAGGAATACAAAGTGCAATTCTTTGGATTTCAGTGTGGGAGATATTTTGCAAATGTTATCATTTGCAAAAAAGAACATAGCGGAAGGTTAAGTTTTGGGGTTTGAACATTGGGATCAGTGGTCATTTGCAAAGATTAGGATTGTGAAAGTTACTAATGATGGCATGATGATAACGCAACGTCATTGTATGGTCCCTATTATGAGGAAGGAAAAGATTTGAGATGGAGCATGCAATTTTTGAAGATTAAAAAGGGACATGTGGTTTTCAATGATAAAGATAAGATTTACTACAATTTCAAAGGACTTAAAGAATATGCCAACAAGCCAAGATTTGTCCCTTTAGAAGTGGATGATTTCAATGGACTCAAGTATAGAAGTGGCATCTTATCAGGAGTGGATGAGTTCATTGATAACGAGAAAGATAAAGAATTCATAAGAAATACCTGCTCTGGAGTGGATGAATTCATGCATATTGAGAAAGGCAAAGACATAAAAATTGTTCTCTCTTTAGAATTAGATGATTTTAATGCAATCATCTATAGAAGTGACATCTTATCAGGAGTGGATGAGTTCAGGGAAGTGTGAAGGGAAAAGACTTCAGAAGCGATTTCTTATCTGGAGTCGATGAATTCATGCACGTCGAGAAAGATAAAGATACCATCGGTGTTGTCTCCTCAAACTTGGATGATTTCAATGCACTTAACTATAGAAGTGATATCTTGTTAGGAGTGGATGAGTTCATTGGTACCAATATCTTGTCTCATATCTAGAGTGGATGAATTCATAGACACTGTCAAGGAGCACAAAGAGTTTGAAAGTGTCAGCTTATCAAACATGGACGACATGGATATTGACTCAAACGGTCTGAATATTGCTTCAAAGACAAGAACGAAATCAACAAAGGACTATTTGGTATTTGACTTCGATAGTGATAAGATCAAAGATGCAACATCGGTGACAAATAAATTCGATGGGGAGAAGTGTACAAATTCAAAAAAGGATGTATAGAAGAAACCAACAAAGGACTATTCGGTGTTTGACTTTGATTGTAATAAGATGAAGGATGCAACATCCCATGAAAATAAAGTGACAAATAAATTTGATAGGGAGAACTGTACAAATGTACAAAAGAAACGGACATACATATGCATGAAAAGAAAGCGAGTCCATTCATATGTAGAAAAGAAACCAAAGAGAATAAGAGTAATGAATGAAGATGTTATGCTAAAAGCAATGCGATCTACATGTTGCAAACGAAGTTATATGCATTCCATTAACTTACTTGACATCAAGGGATGTAGAGAACAGGTGTGGCAAAGAAGAGGGAGAAAAAGAAATGAATTCCTACTTACAAGGCTCTCTTGATTTTTGGTAAATGACATGAAAAAGCAAAATTTCAAACAACGGATAAAGCCTCATCTAAATGGAAAAAGTATTTACAATAATGCATATTGCATTACTACAAGATGGCACATGCTAGGATTTGCCTAACAAAGAAAAGTATAGAGTAAAGTTTAACATTCATGGAAACACAGGAAGGCCCAAAACAAGAGCCTCAACGGTCTTAGCAAAGAAATTTTAAAAGACTACATTCATGAAAATGATTTACCTCAACCCCATCTATCTGAAATGCATCTTCCGATAGGTTTGACAAAAAAATAAGTGTTGCCTATTGGAGAACACAAAGACAAAGAGGGCATGCTCCAACATCTTTTCATAACTTGTATACTCTTTGGAAGAAGAGCTTTATACATGTTAAAATCTCGAAAATGAAAAAAATGTCAAAGTGTAGTGATTGTGATGATCTAAAGTGAGCACTTGAGATTGCAATGTCTTCGGGACAAAGAGAATCATACAAAAAAAAGAGAGAATTTCATCATGGACTTGTTCGGCATTCTAGACGAAAATATGCATTTTGGAAGGAGCAAGCTATTTCTCATCCAAATGAGCCATTAGGAAAAAAGGGAGCTCATTTTGGGGCCTTTTACGGTTTGGAAAAATAAGCTCTCAACCAATCAATAGAGGGCCAACGTAACGTTGAAAGTTCACGAAAATAAGAGAAAATAGAAAAAAGAAACAATACTTTATGTAGGTACAAGTGTGCTACATTAATGTGGAGATTGGTTTTTTATTCTCACAAGATCTTTGGACAAGAAGATAGAATCTAAACTGACATTTTATCTGACAAGGGCCTTCCCGCTTCCACCTTCCTTTGAACTTTCAAATATTGTGCCACCTTTCCTTCGAAAGGTCTACCATTCTACACCATTGCCTCATTGTGCAGCAGCCTTTCTTTTCCAAAACTACTCCCTTGATCCTGTTTGGCATAGAGTAAGATGTTTCTCGTCAACTGTCTGTCTGCCCACTTTCTCTTTCTTGAAACTTCAAATTGTTATCTTAGTTACATTACTTTGATATTGTTACAGATTCAGAAAATCTCCATGGTGAATCAAAACCACGGCCGTTCTTGTGGAAGACGCTCTGTGGATGATAATGCTACGAAGGCAGAATTATACCAAACATTCTTACCCTGTCGACCTGCTTCTTCTATTTCGTCGGTAGAGAATTCAAGTACAGTCAAAACGGAAGGAACTTGGGAAAGGTTTAGTGTTTCGAAAGGAGCATGGGTGCTCAAGCAACCTAGCAAAAGAAAAAGACCCCAGACAAAAAACATTTTCTTGGTGTCATGGAAGGGAATAGTACGAGATTTTAAAATCACCAGAGGGAAGATATCTGTGAAATAAGTTTTGATTCAGCACGTGTACATGCATAAAGAACTTGTCTTGCGAGACTATCCAAAAAATCTTCCGCAACACAGGCCTAATTGTATATTTTTCTATTGTGGTTTTTTTCTTTACGAGGTGTATGGATTTTTAAGATGAAGCTTTCTCTCTTAGCTTATTGACATTCTTGTGTTGTTTTATTTCATATTTATATCAATCATCGTACGAGACATGGCAAAACATCGATTGTATTCTGGGATTTATAGATGTTCTGCATGGATCGATAGGAGAACAACAATACCAAGTCAATGTGCAACAGAGCTAGCTCAATCGGGTATATTTTTTACTGATCATTTTTATCAGTCGCTGGACAAAGCTAACACACATGGTGTGTTAATAAAACAAGACCTTCCGGCATGGAATTCAGTGGATTGGCCTCACCCACATTCTAGTGTTACAAAGGCATATAGGGCGAAGCTTTTTGCAGAAGTACAGAAAGCTCTGAGGCCCAATATTGCCACTAGGATAGTAAAAATTTCTTTATGCATGCCTCTCACAGTTTTTGTGGACTTGTTTAATACCTTTCCAGTGAAGGTTTCAAAAACAATGTTCACAGTTAAAGCAACAAATTCGGCATGCATGCCACAATTTTTGGATAAAGGTTGGGATAAGAAGACATGTAGTTCAGTGTTTTGTGAGGTTGTCCAACCTTCTATGCAACTGAAGTACATGGTTGCATCACAAAATTTTATTTTGTCTTTTTATTACAAGCACAGTCGAATGCTAGGCACAAAACTAGTCCCAATGGATCAAGATGAAGATTCTTTTGGTGCAGAAAATAAACTTCTTGATATTGATGTTGTTGAGAATGGTGATGTGCTAGTCAATATCTCAGTAAGAGAATGTTGCTCCCTAGCGCAGTGACATTCTGTTTGAGATAGAAGGTTCTATTTCAAATGACTTTTTATTTATCTACAACAACAAAAAGGTACACCATCTGATTTATCCTAGTCTCATTAAGCATTGCTATGAGTTTAATTTACCGCTCTGATTCATATTACTTTTTTACAGTTGCTCAAAAGTAGAGAGAGCTCAATAAAATGCAAAGACATTGAAAATTTAAAAATTGAGATAACACAGACTCCATAAACAAAGGTTTTGTATTCAATCAAGTAAGATTTTGTACAGAATTGTTTAGTTAAATATGTAGAACATATTTCTAACATCCATTCTCTATTTATGTACGGCTTGATCCAAAGGCTGCTCTACATTTTTTGGAGGATCTTTTTTCTGCTGCTCCATCCTGTCTTGTGCAATATGTTGGTGTTGCTCCATTGTCTCCTCCACTGCCCCAGGAGCATCTCTTTGCTGCTGCTCCATCTTCTCCTCAACAACATCAGTAGCAGGTCTTTGCTCCTATGGCTTCTCCTCCTCAGCACTAGGTGATTGCTCTTGTGGCTTCTCGTCCTCAGCATTAGGTGCTTCATCTGTGGCATCAAGGTGTATGACACCTTCTTGTACTTTAGAGCTCTCACCCAACTCCACAGTAGCTGGTACAATAAGTTTGGGGGAGGCATAGCTCAAAAACCTCCAAATTGTATGAGCTCTAAAATTATGTACATAGTTTGAGCTGAATCAATCCTCTTTCATCTACAATGGCAGATGATAATTTAGAACACTTTGTATCATTATGAATTATCTTCAAGCTAAATGAAAATTATTTTTTCTTACAAGGTCTGGCTGTTCTTTCTCAAAATAGCTTGAAAGTAGATATTTTGCACTGATCAGCACTCTCCATCCGCAACTACTTGAATCATCTTGTTGTGGTGTCTGTACAGTTGGAAAGATATGTTAGAAACTATTAGCATCTGCACAAAACAAAAATATTCAATAAGTTCAAAGACATAGCATGAAATAGACATCAGTAGAGGGAATGACTTTTTACCTCTAGACTTATTGGCTCTATTGAATCCAAAAGAGAGGCATTGAGAGGACAGTGATCCAATGCATCTAAAAGCCTTCTAATACAACTGCAATATGTATAATTTAGGTAGTATGATATCAAAATAATGAAGTTTTAAGTTCAAAAAGCACACACAGCACTTACAATTTCAGCTCTCTGTGTGTGTTTTTAAGAGAGTTGAATAGAAAGCATTGCTTCTACTGGATGTCAATAGAAACAAAACTCCAGAGGTCACTGCATAAGGAAAAAAGCATAAGGAAATCAAAGGCTACAAGAGTTCCCAATCTTAAAGAAGAATCTTAAAAGAAGTAGTCACCCACATACCTGTTATGGTATGGAAGTAGCAAAACATCAATTACTTCAAAATTGCAATGTTTGAACCAGCTGGAAATACTAATGGGAGTCTCCTTTGCATCTCTTAATTTGGAAGAAATGGTAGGATCAATAATATGGACTGTATGCTATACAGAGGGGTGAAGCCAGCTTCTCATCATGCTGCATAGGACCAAAAAATAATTAGGGTAGGTTATAAAGGAGGTACAAGGAGGATTGTTTTGCAAAAAATGTAAAATAATAGACACTTACTAGAGCATTGCAAGAATGATAGTATCTGAGCAATACTCATTCTTATGAGCCAATGCTGCTAAGCATGGTTTTGTCAAGTCAAAATCATTCACTGAAACTTCATCCTCAATATGGACAACTACATTAGGGCCGAGCTCCTGCAACCTTCTATGTATCTGCAGCTCGTCGCCTTCACTCTCTCCACCTCCTGCTCTCGCTGTGCTTCCATCCTCCCCTCAACCCATCATCCTTCCCTTCCCCCGCCCGCTCTCATCATCAACCATGCCTGCCCCTCTTCTTCCTCCTCCCGTAACAGGTACGTGTGCATAAGCCTGTCGCAACCATCGCCTTCGCAGCAAATGTAGATTCTCTCTCGCGCTTCACCCATCACCCGCGCAGCCTCCGATCCCATATTTTGGAGTTTTCTTCTCGCAGGTGGTGCTAACGGACTCACTGCTGCCTCCCTGTGCCCCAACGGAGCGTTGTGAACGTGAGGAGCGTACAAGCGTACAGTCGAAAGACCGTGACACTCCTTCTAATCAGATTCCTAATGAACTGTGCACTGAGAAGGGGGGCTTTCGCCTCCCAAACTCAACTTTGTGCCCGCCAACAGTGACAAGCAATGGCCTCCTCTACGCCACAGAACTTCTGGGACATCTGAAAGCTGATCTATCTTTCATCTTTCCACATACGATTCCGAGCGGAGGATGATGACGAAGCTAGAAGTGATCCAAAGAAGGCCAAAAGCAAGCTGGTGAGGATGAGGTAGGAGCCACTTTGAGCTTGAAAGTCGTTGCAGTCGTCCGCAGACGAAGAAAATGCTGAGCTTTGGTGGAAATGGGGGCCGTTTCAACAAAATTTGGGTCTTTTCCCTAAATTGTATTTTCCTGCCTCCCCCTTACAAAACATCTATAAACCTCCACGCTTAGGCACAAAAAGGGGGGCCACTTTAGGGCGGGTCTCTCTTGATAACTCAAGTGAAGGCTAGGTGGGGGAAGTTGTTTGCCAGCTCCTGGGTTTCAGATCATGCCCCTCTTAATTTGCCATTTAAATTTGTTAGTAGTTGGCTATAGAATAAGGAATTTTGCCGGCAAATTAGAGTTATGTCGAAGGAAAGCACACAAAATGTGGTGGACCCATGCACTAGGTGTGATGTTGGGATACAAGGTATCCATGGTTTTGCTAAATGATGGGCCAAGGAGGAAAAAGACAGATTTGGCAAGGATAATTATTTATTGTCTGTAATTCAAGAAAGTCTAAATATGGATGTAATGGTGGCTGATCCCAAGGATGCATATTTTTCTACCCTGTTGGTGGAGTGTGAGTTGTCCATTAAGGATTTGGAGTTGGCTAAGGTTGAAAGGTCTAGAATTGTAAGTAGATAGCTATGGCTAAATGTGGTAGACTGTCCCTCAAAAATGTTTTTTTAGGCAACCAAAAGAAAGCATATCCGAGAGGAATCGATTGATAGAGTTCAAGATGGGAATGGAAATCTGGTTACTGGATTCTAGCAGGTTGTTGCTGAGAGTTGGTGGTTGGAGGCCTATCACTATGCTTAATGTCTCCTATAAATTAATTGCTACAGTGTTGGCTATCAGGATGCAAATTGCATGCATGCAATTAGAGGATGGAAAGCAAAACGGCTTCATTAAGGGCCGTGACATTCTAAACATGTCTTCAGTGCTTGATTTTATGGATTAAATTGAAGCTTCAATTACCACTAGAATGAAAAGAGCACGGGAGACGAGAGGAAGGCACACACTTCTCTTAGCTACGAGAGCAAAGGCTAGGCATACTCACGTAAAGACCAGCCACAACCTAATATCTCAAAACCGCCTACATTAAAGGCACACACTTCTCTTAGCTACGAGAGCAAAGGCAAGGCATACTCACTTAAAGACCAGCCACAACCTAATATCTCAAAACTACCTACATTATGACCACCTAGCTGGTAGTACTGTCGACTTTAACCCATACCTCTAAAAATAATCAAATCATTTAATACACCTTAGACAAACGAATGCCCTCCTCCCCGCCTCTGGAATCTTATCCCATAGGTGGTTGAAACTCCTTAGAAAAGGGACAGACCAATATATTGCATTGGTACTAGGTAGTCGACAACCGTACACAGTATCTAACCAACCCTTTGAACATCTCCTCTATTCAGGTCACTCACTGTGCATCATGAACAGTTTCTTCACTAACCGTTGTGCTGAGCTCATTCTGAAACACGTCGAGGATATGCCAAAAGTCAGTGACTAAGTTGCCATCACAGTCCATCACTCGATCAATCTGATAGATCTCCTGCTTCCTTCTAATAGATTGGAAGAAAGTTCAAGAAACATTTAGAGGAGCAGTGCCCCACCTATAGCCAATGCTTTCTACATCTTACCCTTGCCCACTTAGCTTCCTCGATGTCTCTTGCCTGCATGCAATTCCCGCTCCAATTGAACAAACACTCCAATCTTTAAGCAATCTATACGCTGCTCTCGAGTACTTGCGAGATGGTTTCACAGGCTCCTTCATTTTTGGCTTCAGCTACTTTTATGGTAATTATCGTGAGTCGCTGTGCAAATTGTTTGCTTAGGAGCTTGGCACATAGGCAGGGAAAGCACAATGGAAAGCACGGAGGCTATGTAACAGGAGATGGAGCCGCGATGATGGTTATGATGACCGTTTCATTTCCCCATTTTCCCCATATCCCACACACATTGATCTAATGGATGACACATGGCTAGCCCCTCGATTGACAACTCAATCCTTAAAATAAGGAAGATAAGATGTTTTATTGTCAAATTATTCAATTTTATTTACAATTATTGAGCAATTATTGAGACCTTTGCATGAGTTGCAATGCCTCTCCAATTTGCCTACATGATCAAAACTTTTGCAATGTAAATATTTTCTTTTAACAAATTTTTTTCTCTTCTCCAAAAGAAATAATCCATGATGGGGTATATTTTAATGAGACCTTTGCACAATGTCTACATGATCAAGCCATGGATGAGAAGATATAGTTGCATTTGTGTGAAGTCGTATGATATGGTCCATAGAAGGATGATGGATTGTTGCAAGACAACCATATTACAGAATAATAATTGTTTATCTAAACTCTATAGGTCGTAGATGTGAAGGATATGCATTCACATAGGCACATAGAAGGATAGGCATTCATTAAATAGGCATAAAGCATATGCTAGCACTCACATATAGCATAAACATACATCATAATGCATATAGAAACGTAGAAGCATAGACATAGGCATACATATGCAGAGGAATGATGATCTTCCTATGGGTCTAGTTGATATTTTTGGTCGAGGAGGAATTTCTTATGGTTGGCATCAGTAAGATCTTGATCACCATGCAAGATGATTTGTGGAGTGTCTGGAACTTGACGAGAACTTGAGAGACCACACTTGGCTGAATCCAACACCAATATCTACTTATCATGACTGCGAGGGCTAGTCAACACATTAAAACTTTGAGCTACCCATCAACAAATTGTGAATGCTCTTACACATCATCCTAGATGAGACACTATTTAAAAAATAACTTTTAATTTGGATCTGAGAATAAACACACCCTACCTGTTAATTTAAAAATGGTATATAAAATTACCCCTGCTATAAGTATATTTCTGTAATTCTTGAGAATTAAAATACCCCTCATTTTGAACTCTCATAATATACTTACATTTCCCAAATGGACCCCCCGAGAGTACAAATGGGCAATCCTGGCACTTGTTTGTTTGAATGTTCGATTCATCGTCACTTGTTGCTTGGATGCCATCATCATTCAATCTCGTCAGAACACTGTCATCTAGAGTTTTTATTGATGCTTGAATGGTATTGTCATGGGCATTCTTCATTTGCGCTATCTCCTTCTACTTACTCCTTAGTGAGCATCTTCAAAAACTCTATAATGTGCAAAATAATTGGTAGCGGTATTCTTATTTTTTCTTCTACATCATATCCCATGTGCTTTCTTGTTTTCTTTGTCCTTGATTTCTAGGATACTATGATTGTCTCTTGGAAAGCTCTGAAACTACTTCATGGTTTGGGACCCATTCCTTTTTCAAACAACCAATATACAATGTATTGTTGTCTTGGTTCTCCTTCCTACCCCTCGGATCATACCATAGTACTATAGATGTTGCAAAATTTCCCTGGTCATCCATGCTCACGTCCACCACGTTTGCAACCCAAAACTTAACCTTATCATGCTCATCGTCTGCTGATCGAACTGCAACAAAGCAATGGATGTCTATGTCACTTCTGGCATAAACTCTCTCTTCCTCGATCCATAATATGGACGTGGGACAACGAATCAAAATCATTTTCAAAGACATCAAATGACGGGGGTGCAAGTCGTTACCAACATTTGGCCAAAATAAAGGTTGTTTTGCCTTAGTATTATCTCCTCGCATTTTCTCAAGGTCCTTTATCAATTGATAGGTCTTCTAAATTAAAACAACAATGTGTTCCTTTCAAGTGGGCTTCCAATCAAGAAATCTAGGAAGCATTTCCTCTTTGTATGTAATAAAATATTTTAAGCCTTCTATTTTACCTTTATATTTCTTGCTAAATTATTTTATAGGTGCCCACATTGGATGCATTTCTTTGCTTGAAATTGAAGTTAAGAGACAGTAAGGTTCTTCGGGCTCCCATGTTGTATCATGAGAATAGTGTGGTCACTGCATCACTGGTTTTTCATCCTTTAAGAAAAAGCGAAAGCAGTGTGGAGTGCAATGACTAATCAGGGCATCACCACCTTTTCGTATGAAAGGTACAATAAATCTCTTCCAATCATACATACTTTCAACCATGGAGCATACTATACCCTCCTTGTTGCCACCACCAGCTTGCCTCCCACATTTTCTTATCAAGTCATCCATCGTCTCCATGTCCTTGTGCTTTAGCTCTCTTGAAACTATGCTAAAAACCTGATCGAGATCCTCATGTGTGTGTCCAACCAACAAAAATCAAACTTCGATATTGGATGAGCGATTAGAATTGAGAAAAATAAAAAAAAGAGTACATTCTTATTCTCTTGTCTGCAATTGTCTGCTTGTATTCTCAAATTTGCTCATAGGTGACCTTTTTCTACATGTGCATTGTGAATTGCCTTCATAACTGATGTTACAACTTGATTGCTATGATGTAGATGCAAGTAATCAATCCATATGTCTACAACAAACGTAAATCCATTCACTAACACTCCACATAGACGTGTCTTTAAAAACTATTTTCCTTGTAGCTTAGGTGGAGTATTAATGAATCGAGGTAATTTTGTGTTTTGATCCATACCATCTACAATAATGCACATGTCATTAGGGAAAAAGGGAACTCATTTTGGGGCCCTGTAAGAAATTAACTATTTTTTGATTTATTTCTCTTCTAAAAGACCTCAAAAATAGTAAAATACGGAAACGTGGCTCAGAACTATCAGTAAGGACTACAGAACTGTCAATTAAAAAAGGAATAAGATAATCTTTTGTCTAACTAATACGATTTTGCATTAAATATCTCCTTAGATTTTTTTTTGTTTACCAAAGATTCCGCATCTCTTTTGCCGACGTGTGCAGGCCTTTCATAAAGAATCCATCACTGAACTTGGTGATTGCAAGTTTTCAAAATATTCACATGGATACCGCCACACTTCCACGATTCATGTTACAAAACGACTATGAGATTGAAAAACAAACTTCGCAACCTCAAAAGCACAAAAAATGGCCGATACTAGTGAGTCACTATCTCAGAAGAAGCGATTACACCATCTTCACATCGACTTAGAAGGACAATATGCTCCAGCACAAAAAAGACGAAAGGATACGGTGCTGAATGCTCAACAGTGGGAAAATATGAGAAGAGAAGGGCTTCAACATATTGACTTATGGTGCGATGGAAGCATATATCCAAAATGTCTAGTAAAAAACTCTAGACCTCCATTTGTCAATCCCACCACATTACTAAGGTTTGCCGGCGATGGACAAAATGGACTTCTTGGTTATATTTCAGCGCAGTCTGCATTTGCAGAAACGTATAAAATGATGTACCTATAAGAAAAGGGGGCCAAGATGCAGGAGATAGCCATTCGCGCAAAATTGGAGCAGCAGTTGCAGAATGAAATTGAGGAGCATTCAAAGAGTAAAAAAGAGTTGACAAGAGCAAGAAAGAAGAGAACCATGCTTGGAGATAGACTACGTAGCAGGAAGATTAAAAACATTGCAAATTTGAAGGCTGGGACTGGTGGATGCAAGCGACGAATTCAGGAAGCAAGGTTAGATTGAAATTTATCATTTTGTATACTCAAAAAGGCTCTCAAATGACTATATCTATTTCGTCGATTATCGCAAAACAAGAATGGAGGTGCTGAATGATATAGGCATATTGTGTTGTTACTACAGGAAATTATTGGAGCCTGCAAAAGAAAATATGGACCCGAACCTTCTTCCTGTTAAACAAATGAAAGGATTGCTTTCTTGCGGTGTAGCAAAAGGTTTGATTGAGGTAAAAAAATACAAAACAGTCAAACGCAATGTTGTAGAGGACTTTGTATCCAATAATCAAGTTGATGGCACTATAATCCAAGAGGCTCTTGATGTTAGTGGAGTTCGTAGGAAGGGATATAGTTCGATTTTCCATGCGATATCCTCAACTCTGAAAGATCAAAGGACTAAACGAGTTTTACTGCCAAATCCAGCAATCGTGTGGAGGATAAGAGGTCATTTGAATGAAAGTATAGATGAATTTATTGGGCAATATATCCATATTGAAGGGAACCACTGTGTATGATCCTTGGAACACTATATTTGTAGATCTACAACAACTTCAAAGAAGAATGGTCGAGCTTTATGGAATAACATTTGAGGAGTGCAAAGGCATTTTGAAATTTGTTATCAAACTGGATGAGTGTGAGGTTGTAAAGGAAAAGAAAATGGAAAGAGTTACTATTACATTGATGAATGGAGCAATTGATACATCATTGACTGAAGCGAGTTCGAAGTATTTTAGTGTGCAGTCAGAGAAACACATATGGTGGTTAGGCTCATTCCAGGTATGATCATTTTTTGTTTTATACTTGATTTTGGTCATTGTTTTCAAATCTGTTATAGTAAGACTTTTGTTTTCTATAATCTGGCAGGTGAAGACCGAAGACCATGAAACACTAGATTGGGTGTTTCACCACACAGAAATACCAAGAATAATCAAAAGACAAGTGCAAGGCGAGAATCTCCATGTTGCAGGAAAAGGTGATTTTCAAGTAGAGTGGCACATGGCCGGGGATCTTAAAACACTTAAGTGCATGTATAACATTAGTAAAGGAGGCAACTCAAAGTCTCCTTGTCTTTACTGCAAAGAATCAGCTCAAGTAATGGATTCAAAATGGTGGAAGAGAGCACCTAATAGAGATAAAGTTGACCCTGACTTCAAGGCCATTCTGGACATTCCATTATGTAGTGTTCACATCTGCATATTGCATGGTCTATGTTGAATTATTGAGAAATTGGTATTTTTATATATTGGATTTGCTTGGAAACTCCGTCCCGAAAAAAATAGAAAGGATGCTCTTCAAGCATTGGAAAAAGTGTTATCCGATATAGGTCTGCATGGAGGAGATGTTCAAATCACAAAGGATTTTAAAAAGTCTACCAATGGCAAGGAGGTACCAATCAAGCCCTCTATTGGTGGTGTTAAGGCAAGAAGATTCTTGTCTCGACCCAAACACAGTAAGCAAGTAAGGCAAGGTAGAACAGTTTCAAAGATTAATTATGGATTGTGGAAGCGAGTCCATAATGCTGTGAAAGATCATGAGGCAGATGGGGAAGCACGAAATAGGAAGGCAGAGGTGTGGATGTCTCTTGATCAACTCTTCATGTTCTGTGACAAAGTAACATGGACAAAGAGTGATTACAAGAACTTTGAGCAGGCAATTAAACATTTTGGGAAGTCAATGAAAGACGCGTGGACAGCCTGCAATATAACTCACTACATGGTAAGGTTCTGTCTTTTTCTTTTACTTAAGTGTGATCCTCTTTTTTTTATTACTTACTATGCATTCTTATGTCTTACAGCATATCATATACAACCACCTTCCCTATTTTGTCAAAAAGTATGGATGCCCAGCAATTTGGTCTACCCAAGGCATGGAGAAGTCTCACTACATGGCACGTAATGCATTTTTCAGACACACACAACACTATGGAGGGAGTCAGAAGGCAAATAGTCTGAAGGAAGTCTTCCAATGGTTTTATCGAGGCATACTATAGAGGCTGCATGCTAAAAGAAAAGTTGCTAGCTCCAAAATCAAGCTTGCTTTTCTTCTAGCCCAAAAGCAAAGATGAAGACAAGCAGAGAGACATAGACAATGGAGGGAATTGAAGATATTTAGAAACCATAAATGGACAAGTAAACATGAATAGGACTCATTTGTAACTTATTGGTGTTATGTCCACATGTTTTCAAACTCATTCAATAGATTTTTTTTTTGTGGAACAAGTGACTCTTGGTGTTATGCATCAAAAGTATTTCTTTTGTGAAACATATGATCTAAACTTAATACAATTTGTTCACAATTTCAATATATTGTTTGTTTAATATTTAACGACACCACTCTATCTAAATGTACAAATCATTTCATCTTCAACTTATTGTTCATTTATACAAGATCATACCATATATCAAAGACTTTGTACAAATCAATTCAACTTTAATATAATGTTTGTGCTATATTTGATGACTAAATCCTATTTCTCCCAGGGCCTGCCGATCGGAACTCTCTTTTTGATCTTGATTGGAGTCTTTTTCTTCTTTATTGGCTTGATGTCGACTGTCTGTTTATCAATGCTTGCCTCTGTTGCTTGTCTGGGAGGGGTATCCTTTTCTTCAGCTGTCTCCGCCTATTCCTCTTCTTGGACTGTGTGGCCTGATGCAATCATGGGTGGCTCTCGAAACCTTATGAGCTGGTGTTTTCCATAGCCCTCCAGACATTTGGGCTCCTTAACACCACATGCTAATGCATAAGAAGTGTAAGACAAAAAGTAAGCGGCCCTAGAGGCCTGCTTATTCACATAATCTCCAAATATATCTATGGCAGACAACCTCTCTATCAAAATGATCTTTTCCTTTTGCCATGAAAGAACATGTCCACTTAAAGCCCTGGACAAACATTTTAAGAAGTAAACAATGGCTTCTCCATTGTTGCTCAACTGCCTATGGTAAATCAAGATCTTGGCACTACCTAGATCATGAATATAATGAGCTAGGCCTGACATTTTGCGAAACCCAACCGGCCTACTTCCACTTGATCTCAAGAGGAATGTGTCATCCTCAATTTGTAGCTGCCACATATCAAAAGATTGGAGTGAGACAATACACAACCTACAAAAACAAAGTTAAGCAGAAGTCAAAGTATTTGATTTGAAGTACCTTCTCATTTTCATCAGCAACAAGCAGTTCATCTTTCCAAAGATTTATCCCTCTCCCCTCTTGTCCAGCCTCTTCTTTAGGCTTTTCTGTGTATAGTGCTGAGAGATTCATAGCTTCCTGTGTGAGCTGGGAGGCAGCTTCATTTGGGTCTTGGAACTTTTCAGCCTCTTTGAAACAAAATTTAAGGGCCTCTACAGGATCAAAAATTGTTTCCAAAGCCAGTAGTGAATGGTCATCCTCTATGCCAACCTCCTTGTCAAGCCTTGAAGCCTGGGCAATAAGGGAAATGGCATAGTCCTCCCTCAAATTGAACATACACTCTATATCATGGAGGAAAAGATAATCTTTTCCACCAATCAAGACACCTGGAAGCATGGGCACTCCATAGTTGCTGCTCTGAACATCAAAATCTTCAACTGGCTCTGCTCCCCTCAGAGTTTTTGTCCTCAGTTGAACAAGGTCAAGAGCAGCCACTTGCAGCCCCTCATCCTGAAGGTTGATATCTTCTTCTTGCTCTGCCATTTCTGTGACCAAAGAAGCATCCTCCTTTTCCTCTGCTTCAGATGTGTCTTCTTCTTCAATCTCCTGCCCTTGTTCATCCAAAGACTCCTGACTGAAGACAATGTACATAAGGAATGCCATGGTTTCCTCAAGCACGCTGCACTTTCTGGTGTGCAAGTTACAGTTGAATTTATATTGATCAGGCAGGCTGTCAAATCTTCTGTTCACATGGTACCTTAGCCTGTCAATGGAGACAATATGATTTATATGCACAAAAACCTTTTCTCATTCCACAATTCTTCCTGCCTCTGTCAGTTCTTTGAAGGTATCCCAATAGTCTAAAAGAAAATCTTTGTGATGCTCCAGTACAGAGCTCATTGTGAACTCCATGTTGAAAATACTATGGTATATATGGAAGTTACTCTGAGCCTTGCATTTGTGAAGAAACTCAAATAGGAGCAAATCTGGAGACTTGTCCTCTTTTGGTTCCATTTTTTTTGTGATGGAAGAATCAGCACTCTTCTCCAGTCTCTTCTTTTTGCCTGTTCAAAAACTTATATACTATGAATTCTATATGGTGACATATGCAATCAGTGAATGCACTGGATATCACCAAATAATTCCTTCATTACATCTCATGACTCACCTGGTGATTGCTGTGGTCTAATAATAGCAGTAGAAAAGTCCAGCTTCCTCTTGAAAGGTGGGGCATGGGAGCCAGCTGTTCCAAAGCAAAAACATTTCTCATCATCAAGGAAGAATTCCACAAGGCTAAAGATAGCAAAACAATGAGGTAGAAGTGAGAACCGAATCAGACACAGGAATTTGCAGCAAAACGCGATGGGAGACCATTTGGAAAATATAAAGCACTCTCCTCGCATTTTGTTGCAAATTCTCCAGTTCTGTTCATATGCATGTCAAATCAAACACTAGGTTCATCTCAGTGATTCCTGGACAGTATGATCTCATATGCAAGAGAAATGCTGGAGCTGAGTGAAACTTTTCATGAGGAAAGTGTCAACAACAGGAATTTGTAGCAAAATGCGATATGGGCTATTTAGAGATTTATAAACCACTCTCCTCGCATTTTGTTGCAAATTTCTAGTTTCTATTCATATCCATCTCCAATCAAATTCCTGGGTGATTTACCACATTCTTGGACAGTATAAATTGAAAATGTAACAAGAAGGGTGGAGCTGAGTGAAGACATTTGGACATCAAAAATCCAATGGATGGAAGAAATATATGTAAAAAAACATTGAAACCAATCTAGAATTCTGACCTTTTTTTCCTTTTCCATGCTGTTGGAGTTGCACTGGTAAATCTCCTGCTCTTTCACTAGCTTGAACTTTGCACTCTAAGTAACCTGGAGATCTGGCAGTGGTAGTAGTCTTCAGGCAGGTTGCAGTCTGGATGGAGTGTGTTGGGTAGGAAAGGATCAGAGAGAAGGAAATGGAAGATGCGAGGGTCGTGGCAGGGATGAAAGATTGGGAGGCAGGGGAGGGAAGAGTGCTTGTGGAATTGATTATGAAATCATGAATGGCATAAGTTCCAAGGCATAAAGTGTACCTTTCACACGTGCCAAATTTCAAACTCCAAGAGATCTTGGTCCCATCCACACGTGTGAAAAACGACTACATTCCACACGTGTGGGATTTAGAAGATGCCTTATTTGTATTTGCACTTATTTGTGGTATCCTGTTTCAGACCTCTTGCCCTCCAGTCTTTGCTCTCTTGCCTCCCTACCTCCATACTTTGCAACATCAGCATCCTGTCTAGCAGCACAGGTTCATCCTCAGCACAGGTTACTCATCAGCAGCACAGCACATCCACAGATAGATTTCAAGTCAGTAACAATGGGTTCTCCCCTTAGACTCTGCAATCTTCTTGCCTACAATAGAAACAATCCATCCTGCATGGAAATGCATAGACTCAGTCCATATTTTATTTAGTTGTCAAGACAAAGAAATCACTGTAGGAATGCAGATCTTCAAGTGTGATATTTGCATGTGAGGGTAAAACTATACTTATGGGTTCTTCCTTCAGTCTGTGCACACTTCTTGCCTTCCATAGACTCAATTCATCCTGCATGGTTATGCAAACACCTTCAAACGATTGAAGGCATATCCCAGCATGCTGCCTCATGAATTTGCAGGAAAACGTGAGGAGAAGGCCTTAGGAATTTCAAACAGCTGAAATCGCATTTTGTTGCAAATATTGAAATATTGCTTCATCCACCCCTGTCATTCTGGTTTTGTGACTTCCATAGCTATCCATGGCTGTACTCTTCTTGCATAAACTCCATTCATACTGTAATTAGTTGTAGAGATAGAGAAATCACTGTAGGAATGCACCAGCATGTCATTTCAGGAATTTGCAAGAAAACGTGATTTGGACCTGTTAGGAATTTCAAACTCCTCGTATCGCGTTTTATTGCAAATTTCTCTATGTTGCTTCATCCACCCCTGTGATTGCCTTTTTTTTGTCAAAACATGTTCCCCATGTCTGTAATCTCTTTCCAATCCTTTGTATGTAGTTTTTCAGTGTGATGGCAAGAACCAAGTCAACTGCAAGGAAAGTTGGCAAAGGGCCAGGGCTTGCAGCAACAGCAGCTGGGGCAGGTACCAAGAAATTTAGTGTGCCTCCAAAGGGAAGAGCTTCACATGGCAGGAAGGGTAATCCAATGAGCCTGCTCAAGCAAAAGGCCAAGAGATTGAATCATGGTGCAGGTGTGCTTAGGGAGATCAGGAAGCAACAGAAAGCTATAGGCTTTGCAACACCCAAGGCACCTTTTCAAAGACTGCTGAGAGAAATATGTGATAGTTGGCACCTTGGGTTCAGGTGGAATAGAACTGCCATTCTTTCCTTACAGGAAATGGCAGAGGATTACTTGGAAAAATATTCTGAAGATGCAATGCTGGTAGCAGCCCATGCTCAAAGGGTGACTTTGATGGCCAAAGACTTCAACACTTTGTCCAGAGTGAGATGGAGGTATGACAAGCTTGTTCATCCAAGCTCATTCAAAACGGGCGGTAGCCATAGGACCACCATGCCCAGCCATAAAATTGAACATTGAACCCAGGCTGCAGGAAGAGATTCTCGGGAGGACGCGCCATCTCAGGCCTTTGGCCGGTCGGTCTGTGAGGAATGCTATCCCCAGGCACCGATTTCTTTTGGGGATCACAGGATCCAATGTTCCTACGACCGTAGAGCGGCACGTCTTTGTCTTCCTCGACGACGGCCTTGCAGACGGGGCATTCTTGGCAGGTGGCGTGCCCACGGAGCCAACGGAAGAGGCAAGGCCAGCAGAAGAGGTGGCCACAGAGGCTGATGACGGGGTCATGGGCGAGTTCAAGGCAGATGTTACAGTCAAAGCTACCAGGGTCGGCAGGGGAGGAGGGGGAGGCGGAGGGGGGGAGGGAAAGATCAGGGGTGGAAGAGAGGTCGGAGGGGAAGGGGAGAGCATCGGCCATAGCCACAGGGGAGGGAATTGAAGTAAGGGAAGGAAACCCAAATGGAGAGGATGATGGGCAAAGGACCAAGTTATTGTTAGAAATGGACCGAAAGAGGGTATGCATACGGAAGATTGATAGAATAGCCCAAGAGCTCACACAGTGTGTGTGGGAGTAGAATCACAAACTTCTTGAACTTATGTGCAATCTAGTCTGGGGAGCAGTCTCTTGACATGGTTTGCAATTCCCTTGGCATAATGCTTACTGAATCAAGTCGTGCAATGTATATTATGTAAGCAATCTAGCCTCAGGAGCACTCCGATCTCTTAGACACAGTCTATAATTCCCCTGGCAGAATGCTTAGAGGATCAAGTCATGCAATGTATAGTATGTAAGTAATCTAGCCTCGGGAGCACTCCGATCTCTTAACATGGTTAGCAATTCCCCTGGTAGAATGCTCACAAAAATCAAGTCGTGCAATGTATAGAATGTAAGCAATCTAGCCTCGGGAGCACTCTGGTCTCTTGACTGGGTCTGCAATTTTGGCAAAATGCTTAAACAATCAAGTTGTGTGCTAGAGTATGAATATCAAATTGAGCATCTACAAAATAGAGTTTATCTACTAAATTGTGCAATCAATTCAAGTGTGATATGGATCTCATCAAAGCTTGAAACATCCCAAACGTCTAACTAAACCGTCGTGTGAAATTCCATTTTGTGCAGCAAAAGATGGATTGTAAAACTCTAAAGGACTAATAAAGGAAGAATAGACTATATCCAAGAAACTATGCATCCAATGTACACGTAGTGTGTGGCTTTCCTTAAAGATCCACGCATTCCAATTCTGTCTGTCAAAATAGCTCATTATTTTATTTATATATGGTCTCAAAATTATGAGGGGAAGCATGGGTCCTTCAAAAGTTTGAATTGAAATATAGTAGAAATGAAATAAAGGGTGCTTTCCAAACTGAAAAATTGTCAGATGCATTAATGATTAAGATCTGAATTCAATAAAGAAGCAATAATATTTCATTGTTCTACAAATTATGCATCTAGCATATGGTTTGAAAGTTATGATATTCAAAAATTTAGAAAAAAGTGATGCAAATACATAAATATGAAAGCATTTAACTTAAAGAAAAGTAAAGCGACATAAATTGAGAAAAAAGATATGGATTGAGTGATAGTAAGCTTAATAACTTTGTGCATTTAACATGATTAAGTTGGATGCCTTTATGATGATATGATAAACACTATCTTTTCCTAAGATAGAAAGTGGCATATAGGCAACATGATGCTAGTGCATGCATCATATTGAATATAAACACTTACACTAAATCAACATAATGCTACTACATGCATCATATTTAATATTAAAACTCCCATTAGATCAACATAAGGTTAAAGTTTGGGCCATTTTCTTATAAGTTTGTGCCATTTTATTCATGGTTCAACAAAAGTAGGATTTAATCAAAGTTTTTGCATTAGTAGTGCACCATTATAGAGATAGATTGTGAAATTTATTATGTGGAAATGACAGTGCCAATTAGTGAACTTTTAATTCTCGAATGAGATTTTCATAAAGTAAACTTTTCATTTGAGAAGGATTTTTGGGATTAGTCTAAGAGTAAACATATGAGTCCAAAATTGATGAAATAAGTATTAGTTAAATAATTTTCTCAAAGCAGCGCTGATCTACTTGGTGGGACACTCAGATTGGGGTAGTCTAGTGGTAGTTATTCCCAAGCACACAAGAGGATGGAGAGTATGCATTGATTACAAGCCTCTTAATGCACTAACAAAAAGCAATCATTATACTCTGTCTTTTATAGATGATATATTAGACAGAGTGGCAATATATGAAAAATATGGTGTGTGTGATGGATATTCTAGGTACTTTCATATCTCAATTGCAGAGGAAGATCAAATCAAAATTACATTTATCACACCTTCGGGTTGCTTTTGTTACAGAGTTGTACCATTTGGATTGAAGAATGCACTGGCATGGTATCAAGAAAACAGTGATTAAGTGTTGTCCCCTTTCATTGATAAGTTTGTGAGAGCATTTCTGGATTATATATGTGTATATAGCTCCAAGAGAGAGCATGCACTAAGGCTGGATCAAGTGTTCCACAGAATGGATGATGCAGGAAGACAATTCAATCCATGGAAGTGTCATTTGGGATGCTCCAAAGTGAAGTTATTGGGACATATAGTGTCTCAAAATGACATTGAATCTAATCTAGAGAAGGTTAAAGCACTTGTCCTACTACCAACTCCCTCTACATCTAAGCAGTTGTTACAGACTTTTGTGCAAAAAGTCAAGTATATCACAAGGTTTATACATTTGGTCTCTCAATTTTTGTACCCTTTCCAACAATCTATGAAGGAAGAGACTCTGCAATGGAATGTGGATTGTAAAGTAGTGTTTAATAGAGTGAAGGAAGTGCCGAGAAAGGCTGCATGTGTGAAGGCTCCAGATTTCTCTCAGGCCTTTTATGTAAACCCTCCTTTTGGACCAGATGTTGTAGGAGCAATCTTATTATAGAAAGGAGAGGAGTCCCAATATATGAGACCAATGTATTATGCTAGCAAAGTTAAGACAGAAGCGGAGAGGAGATATACAGAGTTAAACCTGATTCTGTCAAGTTTAGTGTATGCTTGCAGAAAGTTCAAAGCATATCTTATTTCAAAGCCTTTTGTTGTCATGACTTGTTACACTTTATTGCCTCATCTGGTCAATAATTCAACACTCTCTCAGAGTATGATGAAGTGGTTGGTTGAGCTACAAAAGAGTATTATTTCTCATTTTTTGTGGAGATTAATTCCAGAACCACACTGGCAGATCTATTGACATACAAAGAAGGTCCAATTTTGGTAAAAGAAATGGACAAGAGAATAGATAAAGTGGATCCATGAGCATCTGTCTTGTATTTTGATGGCTCATACAAGAAGAGTTTACATCAGACTAAAGGAGGTTATGTGATCCGTGATTCAGAGGACAAGCTGATTCATAAGGAGGGAGTAAATTTAGAAGTCAAAAGTAATAATAAGGTGGAGTACGCAGCATTATGGGGCTGCAGGTTACTCTTTAACTGAGAATTCACAAGTTAATGATTAAGGGAGATTCTCTATTCGTGGTGAAGCAGGTCTTGGAAAGTTGGCAAGCAAGAAACCCAAAGTTAAGAGGGTATCTGGCCAAAGTTAGAAGGCTATTTCATCAGTTTACAGCATGGAATATTCAGCATGTGCGAAGGGAAGATAATCAGGAGGCACATGAATTGGCTCAAGAAGTGAGTGATCAAGACCCAATTATAGCAAAGCTTGAAGATCCACTATACAGACGGAGAGAATACCTGGCCAAGGCAGTGGATTTCTTACTCACTGGTCATTTACCTCAAGAGTTTAAGAAGAGTCAAAACTATCAATTCATATGAAGATGCAAATAGTATATCATGATTGATGATGATCTCTACATGAGAGGGGCTAATCAGGTTCTGAGAAGAGTTCCTTGGAGGGAAGAGATATATAACATACTGTCATCCAGTCATGAAGGAGCTTAAGGAGGACACTATGCTTTTAAGATTACATTGCAGAAGATATTTTTGGCGGGTTATGTGTGGCCTTCAATACAAGAAGATGTGCAACACTAGTGTAGATCATGCCATGAATGCCAAAGGATGGGAATAAGAATTCTTAAGAAGGAACCAATAAATATAATGTTGGTTTATCATATTTTTGAGAGATGGGGTATAGATGCAGTCGGCGGTCCTCTACCTAGAATTGCCAGAGGGAAGTGTTACATGCTTACTTTAGTGGAGTATTTCTCAAAATGGGCAGAGTTGAAGGCAATAAAAAGAGTGGACAACAAAGGGGTTGCTGATTTTGTATATGAGCACATATGCTGCAGACCTGGTATTTCCCTCAAGTTGCTGTCAGATAATGGTCTTGGATTCAAAGGAGAGGTGACAGATCATTTGTACAGTAAGCAGAATATTAATCATAAGTATATCACTCCATATTACCCTCAATGTAATGGCTTGAATGAGAATTTCAATGGAGATTTCAAATTGATGATGACTAAGATGATGGGAACCTCGTAGGAAGTCACACAAAAAACTGGGATTTAGAATCGAGTTTTGTGGGCATACAGGGTAGCAATGAAGCACAATACTAAATTTTCTCCATTTCATTTGGTGTATGGAAAAGAAGCAATACTTCCAGTGGATGTGGAAAAACTAGCCTTGAAATTTTTGGTTAAGGAAGGATATGAGCCTATAGACAGTTACAAGGAAAGATTATTGGCACTAAAGGTGATGCAGTTAGACAGGGATTTGGCTTTTGAGAATTATGCCTGAGTGCAAATGCAAAGGCAAGAACTAGAGAATGCAAAAATTAAGGAAAAGGGAATTGAATATGGAGACTTGGTCCTCAGATACAATAGGAAATTGGATAGTAGATTTCATACTACTTTCCAGACTAAATGGGAAGGTCCATACAGAGTGGAGAAGAAATTTGAGAATGGCACTTATCAGTTGATTGATTTAGATGGAAAAAAACATAAGAAGAGAGTCAATGGTATCCGTTTGAAGAAGTATTTTGCATGGTTGATGATAGCACTCAAAGAGGAAGATCGTGAAGATGATAGTCATGGAAGAGGTGACAGAAGACCATGAAAAGTGAAGAAGAAGAGAATATGGAAATATCATCTCTTTTCGACCCACTGCTAGATATGAATGTCACAACAGAAGAAAAGGGGTTGTTAGAGATGTGTCGATGAAATTG
The DNA here is from genome assembly GCF_047967505.1 of Dipteris shenzhenensis. Classification (NCBI taxonomy): domain Eukaryota; kingdom Viridiplantae; phylum Streptophyta; class Polypodiopsida; order Gleicheniales; family Dipteridaceae; genus Dipteris; species Dipteris shenzhenensis. The sequence goes on from NC_141612.1 coordinate 46,908,101, forward strand.
TAAATATGTTTTTCACTTGTTGCATGCTGGCGAGTAGGCACATATTCTTGCACACAGTCAAGTTGTTTGATTTTGGGCTCTGTGAGCAACATTCTATCAAAGAAGGATCTCCTGTGATGTAAAATGCCTTGAGTTTCTGAATGTTTTTTTTGCAGGGTCTCAATGGGAAATGATGATGTGCAGTGTGGGTGCACTAGACACTCCAAAGCATGGTATCCGGTGTGACGGTGTGTTTGTATGGGATGACATACGTCTTTCATGGTTGTCTCTAGTTATATGTGTATGAGAGCATGAGAATTTTTTATCGTTGGTGTCTTATAAATCCACTATGTATTGGGATTGTATTCATCATATGTGAATAGTTGGTGAACTAAGTGTTGGTGGAATGCATTTTTGTGCGCAAAGTCTATGACTTGGGTATTTAATGGCCTTGGTATAGTTTGAAGGAAGGGTGGAAGAGTGGTAAAAATACTGTGACGACATGGCTCATATCGAGCAAACCATGCATGCAAGTTTGCTATGTAAGGAGGAAGGGTAAGCTTCTCGATTGGGAGAGTTGGCACGTACGTGGAGCTTGGGCTTGCAGGAGGATTCCAAAAGGTTTTGTGGGCACACAGAGAATGGACATGTAAGCTCAGAGGCCAGAAGAAGGAGTCCAAGTAATCGACCATGGAAGCATCTCTTAGGGGGGGGAGGGGGGGTTGGAAGGACTTTGGCCAATGGGAGGTGTGCCCTAGGAGGGAGGAAGAAGCTGCTAGCGCCATGATACGTGGGAGCAGACAGGATTTTGCTTAGGCTCAGTGTAGTTGGATTTGGATGAGCTTCTCTTCCGTGCAGGCAAGAGCAATGGGAGGGTGTGGCGTTGCTTCTATATGAGTTGAGTTCTCTGAGAGGAGGAGAGACAACAGGAGTCCATGAGCTCTACTAAAAGTTTCAACTGTTGCTCTTGTGGGGGTTGGGGTACCTTGAATGAAGGATAGCTTGTGCACCAAGTCCAAGAGAGAAGCCGTGATGTTCAAGTTTCTTAATTGGATGCCATGATGTCATCACGTTAAGAAAGGTGGGTGATAACGGGAGTGGTGCAAAAGAATGAGCATTGGCTGGCTATGATCATATGGAAAAGTGGCATCGCTACTATGTGGGCAAGGAGCTTCTTGAAGATCCCGACTATGTGGGCTTGGAATAGATAGGCTATGGGAGCTCCATGAGCTAGATAGCCATAGTGCTGGGAGCTCTTGCGCGAAGGAAGAGATAGATGGTTGTGACCTGCTAGCAGGTCGTATTCCGCCATATGGACATGAAGCTGTGGTCTGTGAAGAGAGTCTCTTGATTGAGGGTGGTGACACTATTGTGCAGTGAGGAGTATCTTCAGTGATAGAGACTCCATGAAATCTATGTGCAAGAGATAGGCCATGGTACCTAGGATTATTACATGAAGGCTAGAGGATCTTGGATGACAGAGGCATAAGCTCTATGACGAGGAGAGGGACCTTTAGCCAGGCTGTTGCTCTTGCTGGAGTCTTGTAGAAAACTTGGTTGTAAAGAGCTTGAAGATGACAGGCTGCATCATTTCTAGTGCTATTGATGTGGGTTCACTTGCAGGGTGGAAATTTTAAGCATACAAAGCAGTTGGCTACTTGAAGTCAAAGGAATCGAGGCTATTTTTGTCTTTTTTTTCATGGGATATATGAGCATGGTATATCAATGTTTTTTCTCAGTATGTAAGAGTCAGTTTGGAGATCTTGTGTTGTAGATACATGCTCTGGATGCTGGATATTTTTCTCAATCTATACAAGCTACCCACACTATACTGATCCCACTAGATTCCTAGGCCTTAGATGTTTCTACTATTGTAGTCAAAGTGAAAATATCACTTGAGCGTGGGTGAGGGATACGTGGCCCTTTATTGGAAGGATTCTCTTTTGAGTTTTTTATTTCTGTGGTTCATGAAAATCATTGGACTCTAGTAGTGCATGTGAGTGATGAGGAGTGGGTAGCGGTAGTATGGCTTCCTGATGATATGTAGCCAGAGGATGTATTGAGCATATATGTGTGTCGAGATGAAGATTTGGAATGAATGTCATTTTTCTATGTGTTGTGTTTTTCACTAGCATTCATAGTGGATGAGAATGGCTATAAAGTTAGGGTAGGCTCTATCATTTTTGTCCATCCAATAGATAATTGGGGAACGAGCTATGAGAATTGGAATGTAATGGGAAATATCGAATACCAGAAAACATCCAAGACAGGCCGTGATTACAAAATGTTATATAAGAGTCCACAAATATATGTGTAATCTCATCGAGTAAGAGGTATTAAGTTCTAGTTTCAACATGTGCTTAGACAAAAGAAGGGCAAGAATGTATCCAAAATGGATTTAGACATGCATGAGCACATCATGAGGTGTCTTGGAGTAGTGGACGGCTAAGGAAGTATAAGAAAATGCATTCTAAGAAAAATGTGTTCCACTTATCTTGGAAAATTGAAAAATATATTTACAATTGGCTTGTATTTACTAAATCCCAAACACATCTCCCAAACACATCATGTTGTTTTACAACCACTACAATTGTTTTATGTAAATCCCAAAGAGTAAATCCCCAATGCACTCGTTTTACAACCACACCTCTTAGTTTTTACAATAAATCCCAAACCCATTGCACTTGTTTTAGTAATCCCAAACAGGGAAAAATGTATGCCACCTACCTTGTAAAACCACCAAGATGGTGACCACAAATCCTAAATGAGTGAATTGTAATAATTTAATGAAGCCACCACAGTACTGGCCGTTAACCTTAGACAATGTATCGTGTGCAACCAATCACCATGTTGGTTGTGATCCTTAAGTAGCTTGTATAAATGCAATTGTCAATATGGCCCTTGAGGGGGTCCCATCTAGGGGCAAGGTCCATATTGACATATCCTATATGTCAAGTGGCATGTCGATATGGCCCTTTCCCTCAAGGGGGTCAGTCATAAATATGTAAGTGTAGCACATGGGTTCAACAGAAGGAGTTTTTGGAATCCCCTTTTTTACGCATTTTTCACATATGGAGGGGTACATTACAATATTAGGGGAGAATTGGGGTCTCAAAAAGGCCTCATAAGTAATGGATTAAGTTAATTACAAGTGAGCCACTATGGTAGCCCATCGGCTAAGGGCCCCTTAGCATTTACTCAATTGACATGGTTTGAAATTGATCAACCTTGGCCTTTGAGTGGAGATGGATGGTGGATGGATCAAAGGCCTAGGATGCCTTGGAATGGATTTGGTGGGATCCAATTGGCAAGATATGACAAGGTGAGGTCAAGTTTTGACTTTTTGGAGGCCTCATTAAGAGGGAAAAGGTGCCTTTTAATGTGCACCCTTGATCTAGATCCAAGATCAATGGCCAAGATGGATAGCATGTTTGGAGGGCTAGGATGAAGGTTCATTTTGGATAGTAGAGATGTAGATCCAAGATGAAGGGCCTGGATTGAAGTGCCACATTTGCTCTCACCTCCTCCCTTGGATCTAGCCTTGATCTATGGCCCTATTCCACATGCACTTGTAAGATTCAATATTTTGTACCCATCATTTAAAATTGTATGAAATATAATGAAGGTGATATGATAGTAAGCATACTTGACAATGCCACTGATCTTGTAGATAACGGTTCTAACATCTTTTGATAAGCATCCTCTCACTGTAATTCAAAGGATAAACTACCCAAGCAATAAAGGAGTTATAACAATGTGTCACAATCATATAAGTTAATTACACAAAAGCATCACAATAGTAGTTCTACTCTTCAAGATTCAAGATAACATGTAGAATATATGTAAGATCTTGTGCCAAACATGGGACTTGAGGCCACTAAGCTTATTGTCCTTTCTAAATTCTCCCCTCAAGGAATGCATGTGTCCCATGGGTGTCCAAAAAGAAGCAATATCCTCCTTGACCCTTGCCTCCTCTACCTTGGAAAGGATCCAAGGTGCCTTTGGGAGAAGAATTCTAGGAGGATGCTCTTGAGTCTTTGAACCATCCTCCTGAGTTGTAGAACCATGCTCTTGAGCTCTACGCACATGCTCCAGGAGGAGGCTCCTCTCCATTCATCCTCCAAGCCTGAATCTAGTCACTTGCCTTCAAATATGGTGGTGGTGGATCAATCTAGCCTCCATGTGCGAGATGGTCCAGCGGAAGGTATCGAGCATGACCTTCATAAACCATTTTCCTCATGTTTGGAGTGTCGTGTAAGTGCACTCAAACCCTTCCCACAAATAGAACAAGCATGGTACGCACTTATTGCAAGTCTTGTATGCGTGCATGAATGTGTTAGTATAAGACATGCGCTAGAAAGAGAGTCATAAAAGTATCATAATACATGTAAAGACACAACCATGTACCTGCACACTCTCCATATCGTGGGTAGTCATGCATGGTCCACATCAAGATTCCCGTGACCAAAATGTCATTGGTATGTCTAGGAGCTCTGGAAATATCAAAGACCCACACTCCTCTCCATAAGATCTGTAACTCTTCTATCAAAGGTCCCATGTTCCTCGCACAAGTAGTGCAAGCATGAGGTGTCCCTTCTTTATTGTTATCCATGGTGGGATATTGTAATTCACCAAGACTATAGGCCATGTCGACCCATGTCGAGCATAACTCGAAAGGGTTCATGCCATCCATGGTGATCCCAAGATGTAAGTTGTATGGCTCCCTCACAAAGCCTAGCCACCACTGATTATCTATGTGCTTCCAAGTAGCACAATCTGTAGGCATAATCAATGTGTCATCAGTGGACTGATGTGTAGCATGCCAAGTCATCAACTCCGCTATGGATTTGCATCAAGACATGTATTGTATTCTAGCAATGATGGGAAAGTGTCTCAAGACCTTTACTAGGATCTGCTCACCGTGCAAGTCATCTCTATATCATTGTTCGCCACACTCTGGACAACTAGCCAAATCTCCATGCTCATTCAAAAAAAGAGAATACAGTCATTATGACAAGCATGGATGGTATCATAATCCATACCCATCGTTGTCAGCATCTTCTTCGCTTCATCTCTTGATGCGAGCATGGTATTTGGTGTAGGCAACATCTTCTGGAGCAACCTATGGCACATTACAAAAATTTGGGACTCAAAAAGGGGCCCTTTAGAGAATTACTAAAATATTAGAGGCTTGGATAAGGGATGTGGTATCCATGAAGGAGATTCTGCCATGTGGACTTCTCTATAATAGAGGCTCCCTAAATCTAGGGGAAATTTCAGTTTTTTTCAAAATATCCCAAAAAACGTCATTGGTGGTTCACAATAAAAAATTAGTTTTGGCAAGCCTGCCCTGACCATGTCAAGCCTCCTTGTTTCCCTCCTAGGGCAAGCTATCCCCTAGCTAGAACTATGCTCACGTTTTCCATTTGGTTCAACCATTTGGCCCAAACTTTGATTTCCTAACCAGCTCCCCCCCTATTCTCTCTTCCAAAACGTTTCGAACATTCATTCCCACCACTTTCTAGCATCTAGTTTCAAAATATCTTCTTTCCACTCTTGCTTAGTCATTCTCTCTCCTCTTTGCTCACTTTTTTCTTCCACATTCGAAAATCTCTTAGAGAAACTTCTATCCAAGCTCTGTTCATCCCTCTTCTCTTCCATTCATTCTCTACTTATTTCACTCTCTCTTAGAAACCAAAGTTGCGACCTAAATCTGCTTGGAAGGAGTGAGAAAAATGGGTGTTCTCTCATTTTCGGTTGTTTCCTCAGCTTTTTGGAGTATAGAGAGTCACCTCCTGAAGTTGCGACCTAGATCTGCTTGGAAGGAGTGAGAAAAGCGGGCGTTCTATCATTTTCGGCTCTTTCTCTACCTTTTTGGAGTATATAGAGTCAACTCCAAAAGAGGGAACACATACTTTCCAGGTAATGAAGTGATTTCACCTTGAAAATTTTGTTTGTATTAAGTATATACATTTTTGTATCACACTTTGTCTATATGTTTGTTACAAGAAAAAGGGAAGAGGGAGAGATTGAGGTAGATGATTTGTAAAACTAGAAGACTATTTTTGACAGTTTTTTCTTCACTGTTATAGGAGGGATAGATAGAGGAAAGGACAGAGAGAGAGAGAGAGAGAGAGAGAGAGAGAGAGATTATTTCGAACTACTATGTTGTTTTCTATTTGAGGGGATGAGTGAGGGAGAGAGAGACATAAAATAGTCATTTTTTTCTTCATTAGTATAGGAGGGATAGATATAGGAAGGGAAAGATAGAGAGAGAGAGAAAGAGACAGAGAAAGAGAGAGACACAGAGAGAGAGAGAGAGAGAGAGAGATTATATTTGAAACTACTATGTTTTTTTATCTGTTTGAGGGGATGAGGGAGAGAGATAGAAAATAGTCATTTTTTTCTTTGCTAGTATAGGAGGGGTAGATAGAGGAAGGGAAAAGAGAGAGAGATTATATTTCGAACTCCTATGTTTTCTTCTATTGAGGGGATGATTGAGGGAGAGAGACAGAGATTGTATTTCAAATTGCTAGGTTTTAGAAGTATTTGAGAAAGAAGGAAGAAAAAGAGATCCTAATCAAAGAGTTTTGGGAGGGAGAGAGAGAGTGATATGATATTGATAATGTTTTCTTTATTTGTGGAGAAACAGAGCAGGCAGAGATCACATCGTAAACTAAGTATTTCAAAAAACAATAATGTTTGTTTGTGTGAGGGGTACCTTGGAAGACTGACTGAGAGAGAGAGAAGTATTCTTTTTCTTTTTTTTTTGTAATAATATTTTGTTTGTTTTTGTGAGAGGTTTAGTTAAAGGAGAGAGGGAAGGAGAGAGAGAGAGAGAGAGAGAGAGAGAGAGAGAGAGAGAGAAAGAGAGAGAGAGAGAGAGAGAGAGAGAGAGAGAGAGAGAGAGAGACAGAGAGAGAGAGAGAGAGAGAGACTTGCAAAGAAAGAGAAAGAGAGGGATAGAGAAAGAGAGAATAGAAGACATAAATTTGGAGGGTCTTTGTCAGTAGAAAGGACAGAGGGAGGGGGAGGGACACAAAGGGAGACAGAGAGAGTTAAGATTGCATTTATTCATTTGCACCTCTAAGTTGAGAAAGAGAAAAATACGAAAGTTAATTAAGGTCTTTGAGAGACTATGAGATTGAAAAAAAACCCAGATATAGCTGATCCAAAGGGTGGATCCACTAACAAAATACAAAAAGTGTATATGTAAAATCAATGTCCATGACAATGGAGACGGGAACAGAAAGAGGGAGATGGAGAGTGGGATAGAGAGAGAGAGAGAGGTAGAGAATGGGAAGAGAGAGAGAAGTAAGATTGCATTTATTCATTTGCACCTCTAAGTTGAGAAAGAGAAAAATAAGAAAGTTAATTAAGGTCTTTGAGAGACGATGAGATTGAAAAAAAACCCAGATACAACTAGAGCCGCTAACAATATACAAAATGTGTATATGTAAAATCAATGTCCATGACATAGATAGCTAAGGGCAACATGGCAACAAGATGATCATCGGGTGTCAGAGAGAGAGAGAGAGAGAGAGAGACACACACACACACACACACACACAGAGCAAATAGGGACACAAAGGGAGGGAAAGAGATCGAGAGAGAGAGAGAGACAGAGAGAGAGAGAGAGAAAGGAAGATGGAGGCACAAGGAGTGGCGATTGGGCACTCACTAGGTATAAGTCTACTCCAACTTGTAATATCACTTTTTAAATTATTTTATTATTTAAGCTCCAATCTAATTTCAAATTAATATGGTTTTACTTTTAGGGTCCAAGCCCAAACATCCCATCAACGGAGGCAAGCGGTGATGACGAGGAGGCAGGTCTCGAGGGATTTGGTTTAGATGGCTTCGACGAGGGTCAGGGATCAATCGGAGGTCACGAGGGCCAAGTGAAAACTTTGAGGAAGCCTCCAATGTTGATCTTGACATCCATATACATCTTGTCATTTGCCAATGAAGTTGGCATGAAATAAAAATGTGAAGAGAGTAGATCTCCCTTTTTCAATGGTTACACTAGGAATATCTCATCAACAAGAATGTTGTACTTGAGAAGTACAAAACATTTCCAAAAGGCAACATAGTCATCAACATTTGCATCCATTTGTTCACCACTATGAGTGATCATAAACTTCATGATTGAGAACGATTCCATAAAGTTTGTCTCACCATATGCATACCATACTTGCTCATCTCCATATATGTTGGCATGTCTCCCCCATGTTATGCTCACACCTTGTCCTAAGCACTTCAATTTGTGCTTGTTGTTGATGAAGGACTTCATGAGATTTTTCTTGACCCTTGCCTCAAAAAAATCATGATTTCTACCTCCCCTCAATGAGAATTGTCCAAACACCATCATATGCTCAAAAGTCAAGTCCATAATATGAAGATTTATTGATTAAAGACTATTTGACCATTCACATAGAAGTTTTGAATCAGTTACAAATGTGGTCAAAGTAATCAGTCAAAGACCATATCAATGGTCAACTAAAGCAAACAAATATTGAACTTTCTAATTTTCACAAAAGCCCCAAAAAATAAGTTTGACCATTCAACATTTTGACCATAAAACTGTCAAAAAATCAAATCCAGCACTAGGCAAGGAGTGGAGGGAAATTTTCAAACGATTTAAGAGTGCATTCAAGGGGCATTTGTAGCAAAATGAAAGCTTGATTACCAAAGAACAAGCACCAACAATGATAGGCGGAATAGTGCGCTATGTCACCCAGGAGAAGTGTGCCTTCTTGAACTGTAGTTTTGGTGATTACTCCTCTTTAGAACAACCATTGGGCCTCAGATTTGGATACAAGGGAGCTTGTGGTGTCACCCACCCATGGCTAGAAGGAATTATCAAATAGTCAAGGCATTGGGTAGAATTGTGTGAAAGTTCGCTGAGCAAAGAAGCTATCGGCACGGGCGTATGCGGGAATATATTTCTAATTGCTTGCAACCAGGAGGTCGCCCATATTCAAGGATGCTTGGTTTGAAAGGGCTCTAGGAATGGCTGCTTATAAGTAGAGAACAAGCTCGCACATAATTTTGGAAGGAAAGGGGAAAATGGAGATGATGAGGAATCTTTGGAAAAACTAGGAATTTAGAGAGCATCTAATGCTAGGCTAGGCAAGATCTAGAACCTAAAGCTCTGATACCAAATGTTGAAAAACGTGGGATAGAAGAGATGCATCTTGGAAGAGAAGTGAGAACACAAGATGCAAACCAGAAGTGTGTTCTATTGATTGTGAGAGAGGTGACTCTCTCTTATAGAAATGGGGAGAGGGTTGCCTAGATCATAGGCACCTCCTGTACATCAGTGGCAATCAACCCCTACATCATAGGAACTCCCTAAATCAAAGGAACCTCCCATGTGGGGGGGGCCTTGTACTTACATCATCACCTATGTCATGGTCTGACACCTCATAGCACTAGGTGTGCTTCTACTACACACAACACACACAAACATGTGACTCCTCTAGATGCACACATGCACCTTAGAGCAAGCCCTTGATCACATTTATCCCAACACTCCTTTGCTAGCAGCCCATGGCTTCGTCGAGAGTCCCGACGAGTTTGTCGCATCCATGAACGATGCAGAGGCAGAGAGATTCTTCTCTCTCCTATCCCAAAGGACCTCAGCTATTCTCTCTCCTACACCCCTCGCGGGTAGATCAGGGACATCAATGGCTTTACCTACTCGACAGCCATCCCCTGTAGCCTCTTCCGAGGGGTCATCGCCTAGGTGTACCCATCGTAGGTCCAAAAAGAGTAGTAAGGGTCGAGGTTGTTGTGGTGGCATGAGGCACATCCCTACAGGTCTCCCCTTCCTCATGAGACGTAGTACTAGTCAGGTCCCTTGCCCTCTCCAATCACAGGCCATAGCACCCCAGCGACCACTCGCTCCCTTACTCCTTGCTCCTTAGGCGCTCGCTCCACCCCTCACTCTAGCTCTGCTACTCCATCCACCACCAGGAATCCTTCGAACTTCATTTTGCATGAGTGCCTTTCCTACAGAGTGAACAGCGTTGGGGAGGTTATACAAGACGAGGATGGGAAGGTCACAAGATACATGAGGAGGTTGGTGCACCCACTTCCCCAATGATATATGATATATTCAGACCTTGGAACCAATAGAACAAAAAAGCCAACTTGGTGGACTGCATAGAAGCCCTCAAGAGACAATTTCCAAATCCTAAATGGTTTGAGTTTGAAACAAATGCCATGCTTACTCGCGTGGGGTAGCTCCTTAGGTCTTGTAGATACAAACTAAGGGACGTTGTTAAGGGGGCTAAGCACAAGCCAAGATGGGCAGTCCCGAAGGATAGGAAGAGAGCGAAGAAGGTTTACAGGGAGAATCCAGATGTGTTTGAACCTCAGTGGAGTGCAGTGAGGATGTGCCTAGAGACCTTAGTTCCTTCACACCTCGTCGGTGGCAAACTCGGCACCAAGGCATGGGTGGTAAGTATATATTTATATTCTACTAAATTTATTATATGTTCTATCGTTCAAATGTCTTGTCATTCATAGCTAGCTAATTGAATTTGGATCCATAGGAATCTGTGATTAGAAGGCCTCCAGACTATCACCAAAAGGGCCTTTAGGATTGGAGCTAGGGCATCGTTTAAGGAGAAGGAGAGAGATGGAGTCCACATCGATTGAGAAAGGGTTGCGGCGCATCACATGTGAGTATACCCTATTCCTCTTCATTATCATTTGACTATCACCATTGTCTTACAATCAAGGCTCTTAGTTTTTCTAACTTGTTTCATTCTTAGGGAGGTGCATTCGACCAATCCAGAGATCCAGACGAAGAGAAGGGATCTGAGAAAGAATCGGCTAGGTACGCAGCAAAAGAGGAGGGCGAGGGATCGGGCACACGTAGAGAGACCGATGGCGAGGAGGACGGGGAAGAGCAATTGTCGGATAGGACATTTATTTTGGCACTTCTGACCTTTTGTAGTAGATTGCCTCGACGGATTTGCCATTTTGGAGTTCGACACTTTTGCCATTTTGTAGCGCATTAGAGCATTACTTCGGTGGATTTGCCATTTTGTAGCATATTGCCATTACTTTGTAGACTTTCTTTGCAAAATTGTAATGTACACCTCCACACTTGTAACATTTAATGGTGATTTAATGGGGCGGGGAAATTACATGGGGCAGGATGGGAGTGAAACAAGCCCCATCTTGCCCCACATAATTATTTTCTGTAAAAATGTCGGTATATACTGACGCCTATACTGACACTACAGTGTCAGTATATATCAATGCCTACATCGACACCCGTACCAACACTATCAGGTATATTTTACCAGAGGTGACACCGACTCCTGCACTGATGTTTCTTTGTGATGTCCACACCGACGGACATTCCGACACTTTCCCCTTGTTTTTTTTTTTAAAATCTTCGTATTTAGCGTCGAGATCAGTGTTGAAAAGTGGCCCTTGTCTTGTAGTGTTAAATGACATAGCCTAAAGTTGCCTCCATGGCATGCGTCAAATTTCTCGTCCCTATCAAACCTTTTCATTTTCTACATGAGAAAACGTATACTAAAACCAAGGTGGCAAGCCACTAAGGTGCTGCTAATGTGGAATTTATGATATTGTTAGTTTTCTTCTTTAAATGTGTGTGTTTTTTTAATTATTTGTAATTATGTGTATATGTATGAGATGGAGTGGTTAGTCCAATATGCAAAAGATGTCCCTTATTTTTTGTGAGGTTTGTTAATGTTTGTCCATATGTGATCTAATTGATATCCATAAGTAGTTGTGGGTTCATTGAATTCTAATTTGAATTTGAAGTAATGTATCATATTTTGAAGGTTTGTTGCTTGCAGTGTTTGTTGTAGCATGTCAATGTTGAAATCACCTCTCAAGTTTATATAATTTTTTTGTTTTTAATTTTTGCTAGAATGTTGTGAAGGTAGCTTGTGAAGAAGTTGTGTTTGGTAGATCGCGGTTTGTACATGTTCAATATGTTGTATGCATTGTTTCTTGTTTCTATGTCGATGCTTGTAATCTCTATACCAATGTCATTGAAAGTTTGGACATGAGTAATTGATATGTCTTTCCTAATGAGTATGCAAGATCCTGTGTGTGAGTTATTTGTGATTATTTTGAAGTTGGAAGTGATGAATGCACTAGGATGCTTGGTTCTTGTCTCTTGTTAAAAATTTACATCTAAAGTCATTATATGATTTGTTGATTTAATATCTTGTTCATATTTTGTTAGGGATCTTGTGTTTAGGGATTGAATGAGTATTATGTTAGTGTCCTTGTTTCTGATTGTGTTATTGTTGTCCATGATGCATGATTAGTGAAGCAGTACTCCATTTCTTTTTTAACCTAAAAACCACAAACATTCTTACTATTTAGATCATATTATCAATCTAAAAACACAGCAAATTAATAGCTAAAGTGGCAAAGAGCTGAATAGATTTCTGCAATATAGAAGTTTCAATCTAAAAACTACAAACAATCATACTGTTTACGTCATATTTTCAATCTCAGAACATAGTAGATTATCAACAAAAGTGTGAAAGAGCTAAAAAGATTGTACTACCAAACTACTGAACTAATAATCTATATTGTACTCTATCTAATTCACAACATTGTGCAATTCAAAATATTTACCATCACTGATTTGTAATTTCATATAAATCTAAGAAGTTTCAAATTTTAAAAAAATGACAGACATAGAGTTAATCATTTTTCAGTATATTCTTTGTAATACAACCACATAAATGCATTCACCATTTTTACAAGTTGAACTCCACAGAAATGTGGAGACCAAAATTGGTGGACTTTCAATTCAATATACAAAAATAAAGAGTTCCATTCTCCAAATACAAAGATTGATGTCCAAATATAAGGGTATCCAACCCTTCACTCTATTGACTTCAAATACAATGCTTTTATATATAGAAACCTAGACAATCTAATTTTTGTTGATTGTGGAAATGTGGGGGGTTACCACATCTACCTATCCAAACAAAATCCCCAAACTATGTTTCAAAGTGCTAATTTAAGAGGAATAGAGTTATACAAACACCAAAATCATGAGAAGATCACTAAGTTTCAAAATGCAAACTTGAGAGGAAGATAGCTGTATAAAAAGAGAAGACTATAAAAAAGGAACATGTATTGAACCAAGAACATACAAAAGAAAGCAACTAAAAGGTATCTGCCCAACTATTATGCAAAGGACCAACATAAAACATATGATTGCAGAAGACTTCTTGCACACACCCACTCTCAAGTATCTTTGTGTAAAACTCGTAGCATGACCACAACACAATGAATATGACCAGCTATCAAACAACCCAACATGAATGTTGTTGAGAGTTCACGCTCAACATCATGTGATCATGTGTGCATAGCACCATCACGTGATCATATGTGCATAGCACTAACCTTATAGAGTGCTATAAAGGAAAGGGTTAGATCCCCTAACCCTAACCCCAAAAGGGTTTGTATATATTCTATTTTTTCAACTAATTCTAGTGTACAGTTAGTCATTTGTGGTGTGCTCTCTAGCTGTGCCCTCTCTCCTCATCTCCACTCTTCTCCTCTCCCCTCTTCATATTTTGTCATGGTATCAGAGCTCCCTTGTCTTCCGCTGAGACATTGAGTTTCTTGAGAGTGTGAGAGAGATTGAGAGATTGAGAGTTTGTGTTCATTCTTTCACTTCCGTTGAGTGATAGAATTTCTGTGCATGTGAGAGAGATTTCTGCCCATTCATTCTCCGAGAGAGAGAGAGAAAGATAGGTATTTGTCTTGAGAGATTTGTGACAGCATACAAGGAGAAATTTCTAAGATATAGGGAGAGATTTGTTTTCTTTTTGAGAGACACTTCTGTTCCTCGAGAACTGGGAAGAGAGAGCTCTCATGCAAAGCAAAGCAGAGCTGCAACAGTGCGTTGAGACTCCAAAGCCTCTCCACCGACTATAAGGCTCAAAGCTCTCCTATTTACAACAGCCCCGCGACCTCAGTCTAGCAAGCAGCAGACGGCTGCCTCTTGCTCGCAACAACCAACGTGCCTTCAAGCCTTCCAAGCGTGAGGCGATGCATCTTCTCCATCGACATCCATGCAGTCGAGTCCAATTTTTTCAGCCTCCTCGATGTGCTGGGCATCGCCAAGCATGCACACCTTCATCTTGGGACGAGGGATGTGCGCAAGCTTGACAGACCCACTAAAACGCTTATCCTTTTGAGGATCATAATTCTTGAGGCCGATTTGAAGTTCCACAGTTTCAGTAAACTTCTGCTTTTTCTCCTTGCCTTCCGTCGCACTTCCGTCGCAATCTAAGAAATGGCCTCCCTCAGCACATCGCTCTGAAGCTTACTCATGGCTGGCGTGTGGAGGATGAAGCCGAGCTACGGAGCTTGGAAGCTATGGCGATGGCCGCTGCTGCGACGAACAAGAGCCTAAGCTCTCTGGCTGCACGCAGCTCCATGACGACGACGAAGAGTGCCAAGCCGTGGCAAATAGCGACGCCCACAAGTTCGGAGGGGGTGAGATCTGCGCCATTTGTAAGGCTTGCGTAAGCAACGACGGAGCCTTCGCCAGCGAAGACGAAGATGAGGGTGGAGATGCATTCAGCGAGGGCGCATTTGAGAGTATCGGGGTGGTAGGCTTCTTTGACGTCTCCGACAGCAATATTTTGGATAGGCATGGTGATGGTATCCTCGCTTGCTTCCTTGTGGTCGTAAGCGATGTGAGGGTGTATAAGACGACCTCTACAACAGCGGCTCTCGTTGCACCAGTAGTTCCAACGAAGGTCCAAACGGCTCCGTCAGCAGCATCTCCCAGAACAGCAGAGAAACAACTCCCTGCTCACAACGCCCGGCACAGCAAGCTCCTCCAAGTAGGCTCCTAGCATCACCAACGACTCCATCGACAGAAATCCGCGGCCTCGACAGAATCTTCATAGATTCCAACAGAACCTCGAAGATTCCGACCTCCAATCTTCCTACACGTGGCAGATAGGAAGCACCTAGGGGCTGGCCACAAAATTGACACCTGGCATAGACCTTATCCACCCAGGGTCACCACACACACAGGTGTGGTCAAGGATCAGCCACATGGCACCCTTATCCACATCTTCCACGTCAGCACTGCCACGTCAGCACTGCCACATCAGCACTGCCACGTCATCAGTGCCACGTCACCCTGCTGACATCATCTGTGCCACCTCAGCACTGCCACCTCAGCAGTCCAGTCAGCACTGACCCCTGCAAGCACAGTCCCTTGCCAGGCACACTGTGCACACACTGCATGTGCACACTCCTGCCAACTCAGCATGCCAACTCAGCACAGAGCTTCACTGGCACACCTCTTGCTAAGCATAGTGCCACATCATCACTGCATGTGACTCACAGTGACACATCATCATTGAGCACCATTTGCACTCCTTTTGCCCCTCCACCTAGATCAAGTCATATCTCTTGATCCAGGAAGAATTTGAGGGTGCTCTAAAAAGGAAAATCGCTCGATTTTTCGTGCTCTACGCGCTCGTTACATCATGCCCACATTTCGGCACAAGTTACACTCACATTTAAGCCTCGCCGACAAAACCACTTCCTTCACGCACATTTGCAAATGAACATGGCAATATGTTTCTTGCAAGTGAGGAATTGCATCAGACTGATACAATGCACCCATACACTGATTTCAATCCCAAAGAGGATTTCAGTTATCAAGTCGACCAAGTGGAACAGGATCCTTGGTACATCGACAGCGGTGCATCATCTCATATGACAAATCATCAGGAATGGTTCACAGAAATGAAGCCATTAGAAGGTCAAAAGAATGTCATCTACACAGCAGACAATACACCGAATCTGGTTCAAGGGACAGGTGTTATCCCTATGAACAATTTCACTGGTACAAAAGGATTAGTCAAAGATGTGCTCTATGTTCCGAAGCTCAGCAAGAACCTTTTGTCAGTAGGTCAAATGACGGAACACAACTACAAAGTCATCTTCGACGGTGATGAATGCACTATCAGAGACAAATCCAAAAGAGGTCAGCTAGTAGCAAAAGGTGTCAAGGAAGGACGCTTATACAGGATGCTAGCTACAGTACCAGATAAGCATGCTATGTCAGCTCAAATGCAACAGATGCCACTATCTGCAAAATGGCACAAGAGATATGGTCATGTCAACTTCAAGTACTTGTTAGATCTAAGGAATCAGAATATGGCAATTGGGATTCCGAAGCTACAGTTTCTTGGAAAAGTTTGTGAAGCATGCTTCGGCAAACAAAAGCGAACCAACTTTGTCAGAAGTACCTCTCATGCACGAGGTATTCTTGATTTGATTCATACAGATGTATGGGGTTATGCCCAGACCCGCAGCATCAATGGTTCACTTTATTACTTGACCTTCATCGACGACTACAGCAGATATTGTTGGGTCTACTTTCTGAAAGAGAAATCTGAAGTGTTTGCCAGATTTCAAGAATTCAAAGCCATGGTAGAAAACCAGACAGGCAGAAAGATCAAGGTCATGAGATCAGACAGAGGAGGTGAATACATGTCTTCAACATTCATGAATTTTTGCAAAACTCACGGTATTCGAAGACAATTCACATGTGCAGATACTCCTCAGCAAAATGCAAGAGCTGAAAGGAAGAATGGGACTTTAGCAGACAGTGCTAGAGCAATGCTTAGTGAAAAGCATCTTCCGAATCAGTATTGGGCAGAAGCAATAGCTACAGCTAACTACTTGCTTAATCGGCTTCCTACCGAACCGATACAAGGTATGACTCCTTATGAAGCATTCACTGGACACAAGCCACGCATTGGGCATCTCCGCATATTTGGTTGCATAGCATATGCCCACATACATGATGATCATCGCAGAAAATTGGATGCGAAGTCACGCAAATGCATCATGGTTGGCTACAGTGAAGAAAGCAAAGCATACAAATTGTATGATCCCATCAACCGCAAATTCATTATCTCCCGAATGTAATCTTCGATGAGGATTCAGAATGGAAAACCTCACCTACACCGGAGATAGAAGCATCAACTTCACAGTCACCTACAGAACAGGTTGATGAAGAAGAGCAAGAATTGCCAGCAACACCCCAATCAGCGCCACAGCAGCTCAGACGGTCTACTAGGGAAAGCAGACCACCAGCCAGATTGACATATGCTCAGAAAGGCAAAGCAATTCAGGTAAAAACCACCAACTATGCTCTTATGACTACCATCATGGCTACAGAAGAGCCTGTGTACTTCGAAGACGCAGTAGATAAGCCAGAATGGCAAACTACTATGAATGAAGAAATGTACGCTTTATATAAAAATAACACTTGGGAATTGTGCGACCTTCCACCAGGAAAGAAGGCCATAGCCAACAAATGGGTATACAAAGTGAAGTACAATCCAAATGGCAGTATTCAGAGATACAAAGCTAGATTAGTTGCAAAAGGATTTGCACAACAATATGGCCAAGATTATGATGAGACTTATGCTCCAGTAGCAAAGATGGATTCCATACGGTTCTTGATATCACTAGCGACACTCAGTAAATGGAATGTGTATTAGCTCGATGTCAAGAATGCATTTCTCAATGGTTATCTAGACGAGGAAGTCTACATGCAACAACCAGCCAGTTATGTTGAACCAGGAAAAGAGAACAAGGTTTGCCATCTCAAGAAAAGTCTCTACGACTTAAAGCAAGCCCCCAGAAGTTGGTACAGCCGAATTGACAAGTATTTTGCTGATCTGGGATACATGAAGTCCAATGCAGATCATACTCTCTACTACAAAGTTCAAGGGGAAGATATTACTATTGCACTTTTGTACGTAGATGATCTGATTGTGACAGGAAGCAAGGATAGCTTCATCAGAAAATCAAAACAAGACTTATCTGCAGAGTTCGACATGAAAGATCTTGGACTTATGCACTATTGTCTTGGAATTGAGTTCTGGAGAGATTCAGATAGCACATTCATGAGTCAGCTCAAATATGTTGACAGTCTCCTGAAGAAGTTTCATATGGCAGATTGCAAGATTGCAGCCACTCCCATGGAACAGAGTTTGAAACTTACTAAAGATTCAGAAAAGCCTACAGTCAATGACAGATACTACAGGCAACTCATTGGATCTCTTATATATCTGACAATCACACGGCCAGATATTGTTAAAGATAGTGTAAATTGCACTATCCACATAGGGCATAGGGGCAAACCCTAACCCTAACCCTAAGGGGTTCACATGTATATCTTCATGTTCATTGTCAATACACTTAGTGTACAGGTAGCTATATCGTGTGCACTCCTCTCTCTCTCTCTCTCTCATTTCCGTCATCATGGTATCAGAGCCAATGGTGCTCCACTCCCTTCATGAGTGTCAAGCCCTCCTTGCGTGAGGCATCTTCCATTGAGAGAGATTTCCGTCGAGAGAGAGTCAAGCCCTTGCTCCATGAAGGCACAAGCCCTTGTTCCGTCAAGGCAACAAGCCCTCTTTCATGAGGCATCTTCATCTCTCAGCTAGCTCTCATCATAGAGCCCCTTCTCCTCTCCGTTTCGGATCTAAAATCTCTCCATTCCGCTTCATGGAGGTCAAGTTATGATGTAGATTTCTTTGAGAGATCTTGTAAGGTTTTGTGAGAGAGAAAGGTTCATTTCTGAGCCTCTAAGGTTCTGTAAGCTTTCATTTCTTGAGAGAGATGAGCTTTGAGAGGCTTGCGAGGTGCTCTTCCTTCAACCACTATGGTTGATCCTCTGGAGACTCCAACAACAATGCTAGCAGCAGCTACTGAGGCCACGTTTTCCATTTCTAGAGCTTCAAGCTCTACACAGTCGTCCTCCAACTCGAAAGCCTCAGCATTTCAACGCTTCTCCAACAGCCGCAGCCTCTAAGACAACAACGATGCCTTCACCAGCCCAGACGAGCTCTACACGAACCTGCGGACAGCTTCTCTTCCACCGCCTTCAAGTAACAGATGGACAACCTCCATGATAGCAGTATTCCTGCAGAAGGTGGCCAGCCTTAGCAAGCAATGCCACGCCCATCACCAACACGCCCCAACGACCCACAGCGGGCTCCCAAGGTTCGACGGCTAGTAGCAGCTCCCGTCTTCAACAATCCGCCTGTCTACCGTGACAACCAGCTAGCAGTTCTTAGGCTCAAGCGCCTTTCTGTAGCACTGACGACCAGATTGCGAGGCCTCCATAGGCAGCACATTACATAGCCAGCTGACGGGCTTCTCAGCGACCTGAATCTACAGAGAAGTAGATCTATAGCAAGGCCCCTAGCTTCAACAGGCGATAGCGAGCAACTCACAGCAGGCTCCACCTACAGGCCACTCCAACAACGACAGTCTCCTCCACCGCTCACTAAGTCTATGAGCCTCCTCCTCAAACTGGTGAGTGCCTTCAACAAGCCTCAGCCAACTTCTCGACGACAGGCTGCTCCATCATAGCCTGGACTGCAGAGGCGACTACCCATAGCACCGGCTCCAACAACTGACAAGCTCAACTCCAGCACCATCGCCACGACTCCTTCGACCATTCGGGCAAAGCTGCTCTACACTACGCCAACGATCTCGACCAGCCTCAGCTTCACCGACCAATAGCCCTACGCTTCACACAGTTCTCCACACAGCCGCCTCCTCCGCTCACCGCATCCCGTCGCCATCGTTGCCGCGTCAAAAATCGCCACAAACCTTAGACCTAAGGTTTGGCAAAATTGCCACGTGGCATGTAAGGTTCAACCTGGGTTAGGTCCTTGTGACCCTGGGTTTGAACAGTGGTCAGAGTTAACCATGGTTTGGTTCAATTAACCATGAGTGAGGAGGGACAGTTACTTTTAGGCCACATGGCAGTCTTATCCACAGGTGCCATGTCATCATGCACAGTCCTCAGCTGCCCAATCAGCAGTGACATGTCAGCCTGCCACATCAGCATGGGACACCTCAGCAGCACAGTCACCCATGTGCCACCTCAGCACACAGAGTGCCAGCCAGGCACAGTTGCCTCTTCATAGGCACAGTTGTATTCTGCATGTGATCACCAGTCTGCCACATCACCCTCTAGGCCACATCATCATTTTTTGCCTTCTTGGGATCAAAGTTAGGCCTATCCTTCTGAGGGCTGTATCTTTTGATCCAGAGGGAATTTCGCAGAGCTGTAAAAGGCAAAAATGCTCGCCAGATCATGCTCTACGCGCTGAGCACCTCAGATCTGCCATCCGAGATTTCCACATGCTAGCATCATTGATTCCTCTTCATCGGAACCACCTCCTGATCCTTTGCAGCATACCCAGCACTTAAAATGAATTAAGATAAAATTCATTTGCTGCATTTATCGCATCGACGTGTAGTCTAGCTATAGACTAGCACTGCCATAGAGGAGATTCAACTCCACCAAGCCAAGTTAACCATTGCCACATTACCCGATTAGTTCCCACCGGCGTCAGTCCCATCGGATCTATCATCGGTATTCACTTTCACACATCTGACACCAGTTCAGTTCTCTTGGCATTTGGCACTTCATCACTCAGTGTGACACTTGGCAGAATGATCTTTCTCCTCGGATTCAGGATTGTTGCACCTTTGCACGCACACATGCCACCCATGTACAGTCACATTTGTTGACTATTTTTGGCATTGGTTTCCACACACATACATCAGCCTTGTATAGCCTCTTGGCTACTCCCGACACATAGTTGTCATCACTTTCCTACAGGCTTGATCCTTGGCACACACATCAGTTCTCACATGACTTGGTTCTGACAGTTTAGCGTAAGCCCCCCAGTGGCAGCTCCTTTACAGTGTTCTCATGGGTAGACACTCTCGCCGGTACACGGGTAAGCCTCTTGCACAGAGCACCAGACCGCCTCCAGCATGGAGTTATCCACATCACTTCGTTGATGATATACCAGTCATGACTCCGGATGAGATCCGTGAGTGGAAAGAGAACCTTCTTCGACCATTCATTGCCACAGGGTATGTACCAGTCTATGATGCAGACTCGAGCCTCATTGGCCTTGACAGATCAGATGTAGTTGCAGATGCCTCAGATGTTAGCATGGATCAGCCCGCAGTTTCTGATCGTTTCTGATCATGCACATTCCTCGGTAAGCCCTCAGCATGAGGCACACTTCTTGGTAAGCCCTCAGCATGAGGCACATTCCGCAGTAAGCCCTCAGCACGAGGCATATTTGACGGTAAGTCCTCAGTACGAGGCAGTCCCATCTACATCAGCTCTGTCTGATTTCAGTGATGTACAGCCATCACCCTTATGCATGGATCCGACTCCATCTCTTGCCACAGATACAGATACTCAGCAGGAGTTCACCTATGATCATGCAGTTATTCAGCAGGTAAGTCCTCAGCACGAGGCACTCACATCTTCTGCCGCATGCAGAGATATATGCCCCAGCGCATTCAGCTCTTCAAGTGATTCCATTCTAGCATCCATCACTGATGCTTTCACCTCTGACATAGAGCATACCTTGGGCTCAGTTCCCTTCAGCAGTTCAGATCAGCAGATCAGTCTTCGAGACATTTCAGCATCGGCTCACTCATGCCGCATTGCATCCTTGGATCTAGTTATGACCACCACTTTCGATCAGCAGATCATTCCTCAGTATGAGGATACTTATGGACGGTCTTGCTCCAATGCAGTAGACATCATCAGGTTCAGCCATAGTGCAACCTGGGGAGACTCAGTGTTTCATCATGCACTTATGGCTGTCATATACAGTCCATACTTGATGCAGATCAGTGGTTGGATCCGAGTTGGATCCAAGATTATAGATCAGTCCCTACATCAGCATTCGGCACCTCATTCGCCTCAGGGACATCTTATGCACTTTCAGTTGCATTTCAGGCTTCTAGGCCTTTATACTGTCAGCTCCTTCTCGACGAGCCTATGACAGATGCTACATCCCATGCCGATGGATGTTTAGCCATGCACACAGCAGACGACCTTCAGCTCATGACAGTTGAGCATACAGGTTTGACAGGTTGCCATACCTTGTCAGTTTTACAGGCCTCTTCTTCAGCAGAGCAGTGTATCACACCTGCACCTTCGGCCCTAGATTTTCAGCCCTTGGATCACTCTGTCCACATCGACTATGCAGTCTTCTTCGACCCCGCATCATTTGACAGAGATTATACTTCTACTGCAGCATACCTTGCACATTGCTGTCAGTTCTTTTGGGTTGGTGACACTCTCATATGTCACAACCTACCGGATCACATCTCCATAGCTACATCGACTAGCCTCACATCCGGATGCCTCTTCTTCAGAGCAGCTGCACAGTCCACGATGACTCATGACATGTTCAGCTTTGACATGTTCAGTACGCAGCCATACATGCAGACATTCACGCAGTCATCTTTTGATCGACCAGTCTTTGATCCAGGTGGACTTGACTTTCTCCATATTTCCTTCCTCTTCCTTTCGGCCTATCTTCTGGGTTTTATTCCCAAAGGCGAAGGATGACCCACAACTTAAGAGGGGGAAATCCACGATATGTACAGGATCGTAAGTTGTACTCATTGTACATGCTTCCGCTTCATAGTCACTGTGCTCACATACGCACATACTACTCTGATTTCTTTTCAGTTTTCTTTTCAGTTTTGGATGCTAGCATACGCACCAAACAAAATTCACAAAAAGGTCTTGTACATGCACCCTCTACTTACCCAGTGCAATTTAAGAGGGGGTGTTAAAGATAGTGTAAATTGCACTATCCACATAGGGCATAGGGGCAAACCCTAACCCTAACCCTAAGGGGTTCACATGTATATCTTCATGTTCATTGTCAATACACTTAGTGTACAGGTAGCTATATCGTGTGCACTCCTCTCTCTCTCTCTCTCTCATTTCCGTCATCAGATATTTGTTATGCAGTAAGCTCACTAGCACAGTTTATGGCAAATCCAAAACAGTCTCACTGGAATGCAGCCAAAAGAGTCTTGAGATACATCAGAGGTACAAGACAATTTGGGATAGAATACAGAGGAAGTCATCCACGGTTGCATGGATACTGTAACAGTGACTATGCTAGAGATCATGAGACCAGGAGATCGACACAGGGATATGCATTTTTCCTTGGTCAAGGTGCTATATCATGGTTGTCAAACAAACAGCCAACTGTTTCTTTGTCTTCGACTGAAGCAGAATATAGGGCACTCACTACAGGTGCATGTGAAGCTATATGGCTCAGAAGACTATTGTCAGAAACAGATTACTTTGATGAGTCAAAGCCAACAACAATATACTGTGATAATCAATCGGCTCAAGCATTGGCCGAAAATCCAGTATATCACTCCAGGACAAAGCACATTGATGTCAGAGAGCACTTCATCAGAGAAAGAGTGTTACTTGGTGACGTCACACTGCAGCATTGTGATAGCAAAGAAAATGTTGCAGACATCTTTACCAAGCCACTCGGTAAAGAGCTATTCGAGAAACACCGACTAGCTCTTGGTTTGATGCAGAGGAAGGACATTCCCATTAAAGGGGTGTGATGGAATGTAATGCTCAGTCCTTCTTCGATTCCCCAGAATCATCATCTTGAGCGAAGGCCTACTTCATGATGTTGATCTTGAGGGAAGGTGTTGAGAGTTCACGCTCAACATCATGTGATCATGTGTGCATAGCACCATCACGTGATCATATGTGCATAGCACTAACCTTATAGAGTGCTATAAAGGAAAGGGTTAGATCCCCTAACCCTAACCCTAAAACGGTTTGTATATATTCTATTTTTTCAACTAATTCTAGTGTACAGTTAGTCATTTGTGGTGTGCTCTCTAGCTGTGCCCTCTCTCCTCATCTCCACTCTTCTCCTCTCCCCTCTTCATATTTTGTCAAATGTTTTTTAAATACAGCAGAAACACATATCTCAGCTATAAAAAGAGGGCCAAAATAGACAAACATAGAGAGAAGTGTCAGCAAACACAATAGCATAACACAACTCTACACTCTCAGAGACAACATACAGAGAGCCGAGTAGAGGTCGAGTACCGCACAACTCTCTCGACACGCACAAACATAAAGACACGTCGTTTAACACACATTTCTCAAGTATAGAAAGAGGTCCTAAATAGACAACCAGAGAGAGAAGTGTCAAAAAAAAAACTACATAACACAGCTCTATGTACAATCACGATTCAAGACCAAAACAACTACACCTCTCTCATGCAATAGCTAGCACAAGAGCATAGCTTCACAATTAGCCATTTCCATGTCTGAATCAAAGGAAATCAAAGCGATACAACTCATAAGCGAGGAAGCAAAACTCGTGAACATTTCAAAAGAACGCATGCTAATACAAACACTCAAAAATTATTGAAACGAGGAATGCATGCAGAGAGCAAGAACCATGCACTACCTACAACAAATCAGCATAGCTATGAGCTGTGGCCAAAATGACAAACCCCCAATTATTTATAAAGAATCCCCTTAAACATCTGGCAAAGCATACAAACGTGTTGAGAGAAGAGAGAGGAGAGAGATGGACACAAGAGTTGCTCCCAAGGAAGTGATTCTATTCATAGATCATAGGCATAGATATAGTTGAGGACTAGCTTGAGTTAGGGCAAGCTATATATAGCTCTAACACCCCCACTCAAACTAGGCCCTCTAGCTACGGATGAAAAAACCCTTGGGGAGTACGAGGGAAAAACCCGAGCCACTATATATATCTATGTGAAAATATATATACAAAGTATGGCCATATGCCAGTTTGAATGATATAGTGTAATGTTGGATGATACAGTGCAAATTGCATGTGGATAGTACAAAGGCATAAGACAAGCACTTGTCCATAGTACAATGCAAAGTATAGGTGCTATGTTTGGTGCATGATAAAGTGCAAAGTGTGTGAAAAATAGAGAAAACTGCCTGGAAATCTCAACTTATTTGACATAGTGAGGATGCATAATCAAGGCTTGAGATATTCAAGTTTGATGTTTGAGCTCTTCATCTGAATAGTAGAGCTTGTTGTCTCCAAGTTCAATCTGGTCAAACCTCCTCAAACCTTCATAATCATGCCTTCATGCTTTGCACAATTCATCCACCTAAAATGACCGATTTCATGCAGTGTAAATGAACACATCAAATATTCAAGTGTCCTTTTCTATTGTACCAAGGATGAATATATGAGAACATTGCTTCGGTTGGAGCAAATTCTGCCTATTCAAGAGAGCTCCTCCTTCTGTAGATCTGCTTCACGATTCGGCCAAAAAGGACAGATCCCTCTTCAAATAATCGTTCCACACTCACTGTTCATCATCCTCACAGAGAAACTGGCTACATGCCATCGGAGAGAAGAGGCCGCGATTCCACATAAGGAAAGGATAGTAGAAGATGAACCACACGAAGAGAAGCGATTCTGCATAAGGAGAAGCGAACCATCGAGAGATGAAAGGACAGCAGGAGACGACCGTCGAGGAGAGGAGAAGCAAAGGAGAGGAGCCGCCATGAACTTGAAGGAAGACAACACAATTTAAGACCCTCACAAACCAACAAAACACCTAATTTACCTAGAAAACCCTAACCCATGTATTAACACACTTCTCACTAGCTTACACTTGAACCACAATTAGATAGAGTCGAATTGACCAAAACAACTACTTCACAAACTATGGACCTGATTAACTCAAACTAACCACACCACCCCGTAGGACCCTTGGAGGGCCACTAAGCTAGTTACAACATGTTTATCTTTCAAGTCAACAAACCATAGATCAATAATCGGCTAGCTGATTCTAATGTGGCCTAATGTGAACTTGATTCATTATCATGGCATTCAGCACATCTTTTTGTGCATTTTAATATCATAAGGGATATTGCATTTTAATATCATCAGGGATATTCTATGTTATAAGTAGAGTGTAGGGGACCATATGCTCAGCATTCATATAAAACTCGAAAACTATGTAGAATGAAACTGCAATGTTTAAACTTACCTAGGAGAAAATCCATGTTTTAGTTAGATTTTGGACTTAAAACAAGTAAACTTTTAGGAAGCCTGTAAGTTGGAAAGTTCTAGCTTTCTCTGACTAAAAACGTCTGCATAGAGTTTCTTCCTTTCCTTGGCATTTAGTAACTGGGAGGCGTTTGGGCACTCATGAGTAGTTAGCGCAAAGTTCCAGAACGAAAATCATAAGCAAGCTCGTCGTTGTTGCAGTAACTGATCCAGCCTATTTTGACTCAAAAGTTTGGCTCCACAGGTTGTATATATAGGCGTCACAACTACGATAATCAGTATGCATCAGCTAGACTACAAGTCTAGAATATACTCGCTGTCGAGATCGAGTTAAATAAATTATTTTCCAGTCATCCATCTACCCAACGCTGTCCTTGTTGCAGAAGCTGAATCGATTGGGAGACCATAGGCTAATTGGATTGCCCGGAAACCAGCCGTCGATCTCTGCCTGAAACCTTTCAAGAGGACTGGCTGCCGCAGTGGAAGAAAGTGGTCCCCAAAACCCCAAATCTTCGCTCAAGCTTGTAGCATTCCTTTCCACATGAATCATAGATGGACGGACGACACAAAGGGTGTTTGGGGTAGTTTCTTGTATCGACTCGACCAGCTCCATAGGTTCAATGCCATCCAAATACGAAGGGCTGGGCTTCATTGAAATACATTCAAAAGACGCGTTTTTGTTGCTTGCAGCTTTTCGAGCGCCGAGGTCATGAAGAGCTGGTGAATTTCCTGATGCTAATAGGTGCATCTCTGGTCCTGCAAAGTTGTAACAAGATGTTCCTTCAGCTACAGATGATTTCATTGGATCATCATCGCCGAGGATATCTTTAGTATATCTCTCCAGCAAGCTCATAGAGACAGCCTTCTTATGAATCTGACAAAGGTAAAACTCCTTCTGCCCACATGACAACAATTTTGACAAGTGAGTGTCTGGAAGTTCTAATTTTATTGGTTTTGTTAGGAGAAATTAAAGTCTCTGGTCACAAGCATTATCATGCTATGCGTACGAACGTCATTTATCCTATTTGGCTTACACGTAGGCTAGATCCATTAATCCTATCGAAGGCAGCACTAAGTTGTTCCAAATTCTATTAGGTTTAACGAGTAAGACTAACCGCATAAACAAGGATTCTGTGAATTGGCCGGAGATGAAAACTATCTCTATGTCCTAAGAAACGTACACTTAATAAGCAAAGATCAGCTCACCAGGGCTTTTGCGTGTTGTCTCGCTGAATCAGAGTTCAAGCTGGAATCATGTGGTTGAGGTAACCTGTATTCGTTCATTACCCATTCAGTTTTTGTTCCTCTGGGAGCGCGGCCCTTATAGAATACGAGGATCTTCTTATACCCCAGAACATAGCCCGGCTGATGAGTTAGATCGTACACGGGCTTCTCTGTGCCGGTTGCTTTCCAGTATCCAGACCTAGTGATTCGATTCGGTCTACCATTTCGATACTTGCTATCGGGAGGGACAAAGAAGAACCATTGATCTGTCAAGGTCGATGGCGCTAAAGCTGCAAACAGAGAAACTAGCATCCGTCAGCATGAAGCCGGAGAGTTGGGCATCGCTAGTTTCGGCCATGAAACAGATTCTTCTAGGAGATTATTACGCTCGTCAATTTTGTACAGAGGGGATCACCTGGAAGATCCCAAGGATCATAGCTGTAAAGATCCACGGTAGGAATGATAGCATGCGAGAACGGCTGTCCCTCAGCCCTCCTGCGCAAGTAGAAGTCGACGAGCTCCTGATCTGTGGGAGAGAAACGGAAGCCAGGCAGCTCGTCGATATCGGTAAGCTTGGCTGCAGCGTCCATCTTCTCTAAGCCTGTATGTAAGATTATCTCCTCGCCGCTAGCTTTCAGGGAGGATGCTATACGGATTGCCAAATTGGTATTTTAAAATAAGCTTGGGTCGCCAGATGCGCGTCGAAAAGAGACTCCGAGGCGTCGTCAAATTAGGGGAATTTCCAAAGATAGTCCAAGCACCGGGCACCCTAGTCCTTACGTCGCAGCCTCGATAGAAATGTTTGTCACGACTCACGACACCGACCAAGGAGACTAAGAACGTCGTGGCCCGTTCCTTTCCTTCCTTATCCGTGACTCGTGAGTCAAAAAGATGAGCCAGATTCACAATGAATGAATGGGGGGATCTGTGATGCTGAATTGAAGATGTGCAGATGTTCAAGTGTGCATGGTTCCTAGACATGTTGAACGAATGGGGCCTCGGGAATCGACTGATGCTGAATTCACTCCTAGAAGTTCTTGAGAGCTGGATGATATGACTTGGGAACATGACTAAATAGCCTAGCACTGGGTAAGCATTCATTTGAAGGCCTCATACAATGAATGGCCTTCCATGGAGAAACCCAAATCAAAAATTGGCCTTCAAATGTAGCCCTAAAATAAAATTAGACTTCATGATTTTGTTTTGAAGTTTTCATGGCGCTTAAGGCATGCAATTCACTCTAGGCAACTAGAAAAGAATGATTCATTAAAAAAAAAAGAAGAAACGCTGAATATATTAAGCAGGTTGGTCAGGCTCAAGGAAAGGACTAGTACATCAGAACTTTGGCGTTTTACATGTGTTGTGACCATTGGCGATCCACTTGAGTTGTTCCGAATGACACAGAAACTGGAACGGCTCGGGTGAGCCTATAACATCCGAAACAGGACTGAGCATTCATGAACTGTGGTGAAATTTGCCAGCTTGGTGCCTATAGTCTTCCCGCCCCCCCCCCGAAATCACACACACAATATATATAATACATATTAAAAAATTTTGAAGGTTGGTCTCCATAGAAGGCCTTCTTTTGCAATTTGCTCCCTGCAATTGGCATTCTATACCTGAAGGCTAAAAATTTAGAGTGAGTTTCTTTTGCAAGCCAAAATTTTTCCTCTACTTCGTATGAAGGCTTGGAGAGCTTTGATGCCTGATGAAGCCTTCAAATTTCAGCACTGCACCTATGGAGTTGAAGATGTTATGGAAGCTGAAAATTGAAGACACGACGAACCAAAAGTCGGACGGATTTCAATTTTCAAGCGCAAGCATGGCAGACGCATGGAAATTGAAGCGGTGGTGAGCGTCTTGACAGCCTCATGCCGACGCAGGTTTCAAAACGTCAGCTGCTAAAAATGCCGAAAGGATATCGGGCTCAAGTCGAAGTCCAGTCAAGGATGCTCTCCTCGAATTGAACGCCCTGAATCTGATTTTGCAACACCTACTTTGGAAAAAAAATCGAGGCACTGAAATTGGCTCGGAAATTCGGAATTGCGAAAACGCTCCTACCATAGTACAGGAGCGCAGTAGCAACGCAGCTTCTGGCACTTGAGACTTGATTCATCTGCTGCGGAAAACTCCATTCATGTGGTGCGGAAAACTCCGACCAGACCTGCAGAAAATGTTGTTGCTTGCATGATAGGGACGCGTTGAAAAAACATCTGTACATGCGAAACAAGGGGGGGAAAGATCTCTAGATGCGAAACAACTTCAAACAAGGCGTCAGCCTCAGGTCAAGCGACGAGTCCTCCCGAAGTCTTTCCTAAGAATTTCAAGAATCAAACCTCGATCAAACTATCACTAATAATTGTTTAAATACAACACGTCAAGTATCCCATGTCCGTTAACAAAACTTTCACGGAGTCTCGAGCATCAATTAGTATATGAAGAATTTATCTAAGGCCACCTACTTCACGGAGATTCAGTGTCAACGGCCAATTTTAAAAACAGCCAGTCGTAGTTTGTCTCCTGCAATGTGAATCGCAATTGTTGGGTATTTCTTTTCATGGAAGAGTAGCTTCATGATTTAGGCTCCATGGGTTCCAGCAAATGCAGCCAGTAACGTTGTCTGCTTTCTATGTTTCCATGATCACGATCACAGCGAATAAAGAAAAAAATTTTGATCTCTCACATACTCTTCTACAATCATATCTACTTGGTATTATAATAAATATTTACTTGCTCTAGTACATGCATCGTAAGTATCATGACGACCCTTAGTCCACCACCCCACAGTCCACTTTAGTCTCCAATGCCACCTCATCCCGACCAAGCAGACGCACGGAAGTTTCAAAGATCTTCTTGGAAGATTGTAACCACTCTTTAGGGTGGTAATCTTGCCCGATTAGTGGCCGTTGTAAACAAGGATAAGGAATGATAAATAGAGGGAAAATAGAGAGAGCAGGCGATCGTATTTTGGGCCTGATGTTCTTGCTTCATTCGCGTTTTCCTCTCTTTACTTGCGTCTGTCAGGTCCAAGTCTAGACGTCTGTGTCGTTGACGTACCAAATCATGGTCTAGGTAGTGTGTCTATTAAATACGTTCGTCACGTATTTTTGGTGGAGATGCCGGGATGGAGTATGAACCTCAAGGAACTCTGCAGTCACCCTCTCGCCTTAGCTCCAATGACATGATCACCACCCTGTTGTCTGAATTAGTCCAGTGCAATGTTCATGTGGCTAATTTGGCAGCTCATCTTTCTTCTCGCCAGATTTACAATTCAGGCCATGACGCTAAGGTTCGTCCTAAACCATATACTGGGGTGACAGACTACGACATTTACCTTTGGTTAGACCATTTCTTCAATTTGGCTGAATACCACCACTGGACTAACGCGCAGAAAGTCGAAGAAATAAAGCCATCCTTTCAAGGGCTTGCTGCTGCTTGGTATCATCAGTTAGATGAAAGTATCAAGCAATCTTGGCCTCATTTACAGCACTCTCTCATGACAGCATTTGGAAGCACAGATACAGTAAAAGACACATTAACTCAACTTCAAGATCTTCAGCAAAAGACGGACACGATGTCACAATTTGGAGTCAAATTGACACATCTCTTGCTCCATATTGATCCTAATATGATTGAAGATTTGAAGCTGTTTTTTCTTAGGCCCCGATTGCGACCAGAAATCTCCATACGCACTCAAGATCAAGGCCCCAAATCGCTCAACGAAGCACTTTTGATAGCACAACAAATTGAGTTCACTTTCGGCAAATTGGGTGTGAAAACTCGAACTCTTCCTCCTTTACTTCCTGTTCCTTCCTATAGTGCAGCACCCACTCCTATGGACATATATCACACACAAAATGTTCAAAACTTTTAGAGACCACCTTTCCATCCACGTCCAGGAAATCCTTCTGACAAAAAACTCCTCGATAGGGATGCCAATGGTAAGCCTCGTTGTTTCTACTGTAACCGCTATGGGCATGTTAAAAAATATTGTCACCTTTTGTGACGAACATATTTAGAAGACACTACCTAGGCCACGATTTGGTACGTCAGCGACACAGACATCTAGACTCGGACCTGACAGACACAAGTAAAGAGAGGAAAATGCGAATGAAGCAAGAACGTCAGGCTCAAAATACGATCGCGCGCTCTCTCTGTTTTCCCTCTATTTATCATTCCTAATCCCTGTTTACAACGGCCACTAATCGGGCAAGAAGAGTGGTTTCAATCTTCCAAGAAGATCTCTGAAACTTTCGTGCGTCTGCTTGGTTCGGATGAGGTGGCGTTGGAAACTAACATGGACTCAGGGGTGGACTGAGGGTCATCATGACTTTCCCCCCCTGAAAAATGAGCAAACCTTGCATGGAAAGGTTTTATCTTGACGACATGTGCTATTGTTTTTTAACTTGGTCGTCCGATTGTGCATCTTTGGAGCTCATAGGTCGTTCTGCCTCCTGGACAAAGTACCTTGTATGGGCCAATCCCTTTCTCCAATAGCATTTGTTGTACAAGCACAACAAGACAAAGCACCCATAGACGCGCGCACAGACGCGTTTACTGAACTAAATAAAAAACTTACGGGCGCGTCTATTTTCGCATCTGGAGACCCGCGTCTACCAGGGCGTCTATATAGCAGACACACGCACGTATAGACGCGCATTTAGATGCTTAAATAGATGCTCTTATAAACGCATTTATAGATACAAAAATAGATGCTTGTCGAACAGACAAACACGTATATAGACGCGTTTATAGACGCGCTTTATAATATTTTTTTTTTAATTTACAGAATGCTGTGTATGTTGTGTATGCTATATAGTTACAAGAATCCCATTTCCACATTGTGTAATTCAATTCTTACAGCCAACCGCATTTTAATTACAATTCCAAATAAAACATTACAACTCCAAAACGCAATAAAATTAAAAGCTCAAAAAGTGCTTGTATGTACATATAGCACGAAGCTAAGCCACGTCATGTGGCTTCAAGTACAAAAAATAAGGAAGCTAAGCCACGTCATGTGGCTTCAAGTACAAAAAATAAGAGGAGTGTATATACAAGAGGCACGAAGCCAAGCCTGTGGCTTTAAGTACAAAAAAGAGTAGCTAGCACTACTTCTACAACTAATCCTCGCTGCCTTCCATGCTCCGCTCTGTGCTCCCTTCTGTGCCTCCTTCCTCGTCTTCCTCGTCGTCTTGTGCACGGGCCTGTAAACAAGGGACAACATATATCAATGTATGAAAAATCAAATCTTTACTTATAATTTTGGCATTATTTAATTACTTTCAAATACCTCGGGGGCCACTCCAGTAGCCCGGGTATACTGCTCCTCAGTAATTAACCCATCATCACAGAAGTGCCTCCATGTATCTCCTCTGCGATGGTGGCAGTGGTAGGCTGTCTCCACAGGAGTAGGGTATCTGCCCACGATCTCAAGCTGCAAGACGACACAATTTGCGGAGGGATTAGTACAAAGAAACAACCTCCTAATAAACTACATAAGCAATATAACTTGAGATCGATACTTACAAATTGGGCCTCCCATGATTCAACACCCCTTGCTCCAAAATGCGCGCTTCCATATTCCTCCATCTGGATCCTTCGTGCCTCCACGTGCTGCAGACTGGGGTCCTCCCTTGCTGACTTCATTGCTTTCTTCCACTCACGGTTGTGAGCGGTGTGGGGCGGGCCCCTTGGTGGTTGACCTCCCTCGAGCCTGGCAAGCTCCGCTAGTGCCTGCCTCTTAAGCAAAGATCTTTTATTGCCAAGTATCATAACAATCTTTGACTTGGCCCATTTATTTGTGAACTGGCGATTGGGGGGGTTAGGATACCTAGAGCGAATAGCAGCGAGGGTCTCATCAGCCAACCACTTTGGCTGGTCTTTGAAGTGGATAAAGCAATCTCTATAATTGTTAGCAATTACAGAGCGCATGAAGGCCATGATGTCCTTCCCCCGCGCATCCATCAAGATGCCTCCTGTCTGAGTGATGTCATAGAATATCGTACCATCACCCAAAGGCACGTCTAAATCATCTGAATCATCATCGTCCCCACCGCCACCCCTCCCAAAGCACTGTGCCATGCATCCCCCACTGCTCTCCCTGCTACTACGCCTGCTATCGTGTCGTGTCGAGCTCATACGCTGGCCACTCGTAGCTGGAGACTGCACAAGACTACGCTGACCACTCGTAGTTGGAGAACCGAGTCTCAACTGCACAAGAGTACGTCGACGGCTCTGCGAGACAGAAGGACCTCCTGACGGCATAGGGGAAGGGGCATAAGATGGCATGGGGAAAGGGGCATAAGACGGCATGGGGGAAGGGGCATAAGACGAGATGGGAGATGGGCCTGTGATGTGTAGCTGGCTGGGCTGTGCTGACTCAACTGGGGTGATCTCAGCTGGTGTGGCGTGGTTTGGAGTCTGTAGTGCCGACTCCTGGGGGGGTGTTTAGAGTACCCGTCATATACCCGTATAACTCTGCAGGACTAGGAGGGTGTCCTAAAAGGTTATATAAGTCCCTCCAATTAGAATCCCGGGGATCAAGTGAGCTGGAAGCGCTTCCTGGCCACATGTTGAACTGGAAAAAAGAAAAAAAATCTATTACTGATGAGCTGAGAAGAAAGGGGAAGGGAAGAGAGGATTACTGTCGGAGCGCGTCTATAGACGCGTCTGATTAGCATGTCTATTTTTGCATATAATAGCGCGTCTATAGATGCGGCTGTCTGTGTCTGCAAACAGGCTAGACGCGCGTTTAGACGCACCTGTAGATGTAGTTTTAGACACGCTCTGAGGTGCGCCTATAGATGCGCTCCGACAGACAGACTTTTCTAAAAAGTAGAAAAGGACATTGCGCCCGACACACAAACGTGACACTGATATCCAGATCATGCGTTTTTTGGATACGAGAAAGTACAAATCCAAAGAGAGCAAACTTCCAAAAAAGATCAACTGCAAAAAGACTTACCTTGGATAGAGGTATGGAAGGTTCTTCGTCTTTTCCAAAGTTGCTTCTCCTCCTTGTTCATCCTCCTCTCCTTTAAGCTTGGAAGTAAGTGTGGGTGCCTTCCTCTTAAGTGTAAGCTTGGAAGTAAGTGTGGGAGCCTTCCTCTTAAGCATCGAAACTGTAGATCTGCTAATAAGGAAGCAAGCAAGTTGCGCAAAGTATAAGTAATGTGAAGAAAAGCGAAGCGAGCACGCTAAAAGCAGGTTTAAAAGCCACGTCTATAGGCGCGTCTAAAAGCACGTCTATAGGCGCATCTAAATACACATAGTAGATGCAGTTTTAGAGGCGCACCACAGAACAAACAGACGTACTTTTAGACGTGCCTTTAGACGCGCCACAGAGTTTAAAATTAAACATTTGAAGAAGAGCAAATTTGGTGGGTTGTTTGTTTGTAGGATGTCTTCATCTTCAATAAGTAGCTCCAGTGAGGATGAATCCCTCCGTATCCACCATCACAAAATGTGGTTGGAGCAAAAAATCAAATGTATGTGTGATCGATGTCGAGGAAACATGTATCATGCACGCAGGATTACACTCAATCACATCTCAAAGTATGGAGAATGGGATGTGACTGTAAACAGGGTAAGGGTTTGTAAGTTAAGGTTGATTGAGATACCTCTGGGTGTTCATATGTTTAAGTTATGATCCCATTTTAATTTGATACAGGATGCAGTGCCACACCCGCATATGTTGCCCTATGCTCGCCGTGAGAAGGCGAAGCGTCGGCGATATGAGGTGGGATCTTCAGAAGGGACCGTTACGGATGCATGGAGTGATGGTGATAGTAGCCCTCCGCCATTACCTCATGAAGCCGTGGAGGAGGAGGTGTTTGATGATATGGTGAGGAAAGGATGATAGCATGGAGCAGGATGATCTTTTTATTGCAGCATCGACTCCACTGTTTGAGGGGTGCACATTCTCTGTTCTACATGCCTCCCTTGAGTTACTAAACTTGCAAACCATCTATGGATGGAGCAATGCAAGTTTGAATGCATTACTCAAGTAAGCTTTAAAGTCTATTTTGCAAACATGGTGAATTATGCTAGTGGGTCAATTACTCGAATGCTTTTCCTCATTTATGGTCTTCACGTGCAGGCTATTGTGTAAAATGCTTCCAAGGGAGAATAAATTACCGACCTCAAGAGATATGGCAAGGCAACATGTGACCTCTCTTAGAGGATTAGATTACAAGCGCATCCATGCATGTGTCAACGATTGCGTTTTGTTTCATGGACTACATAAGGATGCAAGAGAGTGTCCTACTTGTGGAGAGGCAAGATATAGAGCAGATCTCAAAACTTTGGACGTGCCTCGTAAGGTTTTGCGACATTTTCCCATAATCCCTCGCATCCAACATATGTTCAAGTGCAAATCTATTGCAGAGCTCATGTCATGGCATTCCTCCCATCGATCAACCGATGGCAAGTAGAGAACTCCCGCGGACTCTCCTGCGTGGAAGCATATTGAAGACACATGGCCAAGCTTCAAGGAAGAACCTAGGAGCTTGAGACTTGGATTGGGTATGGACGGTGTGAACCCATTTGGTCTCAAAAGCACGTCTTACAGTGTATGGCCAGTGATATTGGTGAATTATAATCTTCCACCCTCTATGGCTATTAAGAAAGGACATGTTATGCTATCCCTTCTAATTCCAGGGAAACATAAAGTCAAAAACCCTGATGTTTATTTGGAGCCTTTGATTGACGAGCTAGAGATACTTTGGAGAGGTATCAAGGTGCATGATGTGAGCAGGCCTCCCTCGTCACGAGATTTCAACTGCAAAGCAGTCTTGATGTGGACGATGCATGACTTCCCAGGCTATGGTGAGTGCTCAGGTAAACATTGCATTTCTAATTATGAATAGGCAAAGGATGTGGCACCCTAAACCCACCTTCAGCTCTTAATTGCGTCTATTGTTCAGGTCTCACTACATCAGGTTACCATGCACGTCCTGTTTGTGGTCCTTCACTAGTTGCCTCACGGGCAACCGCATTGAATAAGGTCATCTATGAGAATCACCATCGATTTCTCCCACTTGATCATCCTAGATATGTTGCCCCTTGGAATGAAGTCCTCCCACAATCACTCACCGCGGGAGATTGGATGAGAATTTGGGACGGTTCCACGACTCCTCCACCACTTGGCATAAGCCGGTAAGGGTTTGTAACTATTGTGTGCTATATTGGCTGGAAATAAAGATTACCCGCTAACACTTTATTTTGTTTAGATACTCCATCTTTTATCGTTTACCATATTGGTCCCACCTCAAGATCAATCACCTGCTTGATCCCATGCATATCTTCAAGAATGTGGCATCTACCATTTGGGAGCATTTGAATGGGACACGAGATTCTGCAGGCATAAGGGAGGATCTACGTACCACAGGGAGGATGTGTGAAGCTTGGCCACAAGAGAGACCAAATGGGCATGTTTTTTTACCTCGTGCACCATGGATGTTATCAAAGCTAGAGATGGCGACCGTGAAGCGCGCTATTACTACAATTCGTACTCCCACTGGATGCATGAGGTGTTTGAAGGGAGCCTTTACAAAGAGTAAGAAAAGAGGTGTAGAGCAATTATATGGCTTGAAATCTCATGATTGGCATAAGATGCTCCAAGTAAGTATTTTATGTGCATAATATCTTTTTCCTTTCAAATTTGTGAGTGAATAATTATAAGCAACTAATCAACCGCCTCCCCGTGGGTTCAGTTCATACTACCTACTAGCATTTCACGTAGTGCATCGAAGGACGTGAAAGATTATCTTTACAAGATGGGCGAGCTTGTGAGGTACTTTACATGATACAAAATATGATGCGTATCAATGCTCCATGCAAGTTTGAATGCATATTGCTAATATGCTGTACTTTTTCATTTCTAGGTATGTGAGCTCAAAGGAAATAGATCCCACTACGCTTGAGAATGCTCGAGTTATGTCAGTGGAGGTGGTTTATTTAGTGGAGGAGACATTTCCACATTCTATTCTCACAAGCCAACTACATCTTATAGTGCATTTGGTGGATGAGATTGCTATATACGGTACTATACATGCACGATGGTTGTTCTTCCTCGAGCGCTTCATGAAGACCTTGAAGGGCTTCGTGAGACAAAATGCAAGACCCGAAGGTAGCATGGCCGAGGGTCGGTTGGTACAAGAGTCACTTGTATATATTTCTGAGTTTCTTGTTGATGTGGATAGCTCTCTCCCATGACTATGGAGAGATGATGAAGACCTAAGGATGACCTCTGTTGTGCCTCAAGGGAAAGGACGCAACAAAGTAATAGACACGGAGTTGCATAATAGTATCAACCTCTTTTGCGTGCTTAATAGTGATGTGATGAAAAGATGGGTGACAAGATACGAGGATGCAAAGGCAAGAAGACAAGAAGAAAGGGCCCTCTTTCATACACACCACGGATCTCGTGTGCCATACCCTCAGTATCTAAGAGCACTTCCAAAGGATATTCATGTGGATTAGCTACTTGATGAAATGGAGAAAGCAGAGAAAGACGAGGGGATGCATATCACAATGGAAGAATGGGAGTATGCTAGGGGATGCATGAGCAAGGTCTATATATAGAATCTTATGCATAAGTTAGGAGCTTTCAATAATTTAGATTGCTTATTTAATTGATTTTTTCTTGGTGTAGTGCACTATGTTCAATGCTATATGGTGTGAGGGCAAGCATTTTCGAACACAACGGATCGATGATAAGAGAAACACATAAGATTGCGGCGTCATTGCTAGCTTTGAGGGAGCCAATGGAGCCATGGATGATTATTGTGGCATAATCCAAGATATTATTATGCTTGACTTTCGACGCTTCTTTGTGTATGTTTTGGATGTAAAGTGGTTTAAGGATGTGGTGGAAAGAGGCCCTAATGCAATAATCAAATGCCATGCAAGTGGCTTTGTAACTATTGACTCCACAAAGTTTTGGCAAAGTAGGAAGGACACACTAGTACTACCGCAACAATGTGAACACGTACTGTGCACACATATAAAAATACTCGCTTTTAAATATTTGATGCAAGAAAAATAACATGATTGTATTTGTGTTTGAATTAGGTTGTCTATCAACCAATGGTGGATAATAATAGATGGTCGCATGTCATACCTGCTGAGATATCGAGCTCCACTCGCGATATGCCAGGGTGACTGTTGTGCATTTATGTCACCGACCTGTTAGCTGGAGATGCGGTTGGTACACCGCCCACGAATAATAGCTAGATGACAGCTATCCTTATCTACTCTAGTTTGTGGCTCAGTTAGTATGCCACCTTAGTTAGTTGAGTTTGGTTTGAGACCCACATATAGGGTTCTTCTATTTTCTTTGTACTAGAGTTCTTTTGGCTTTCACAACTAAGAAGAGGAAAACTGTTTTCAGCCTCCACCTTTGTGTGTATTCCCCCATTTGTCATTGTGAGAAAGCCGCAAGTGAGACTCCTTCCCTCTCTCCCACAATCTTCACATGGTATCAGAGCCTTGTTCGTGGTAAGGAGCTCAAGAAAGCAAGCCAAGTTCGTGGTGTCCTGGTAAGAGGACCAGTGTTGCTTTCCTATTTCGAGTTTGGGAGCAAATCTCTGCAGGTAGCACAGCCAGAAGTGCAGGAGTGCACTGTTTCAGATTGAGACGCCCTTCGCAGTGTGGCGAGAGCGCAGTATATGCTGCGGGGGAGAGGGCGCCAGTGGATGATGACAATTTGGTTTCTGTGACCTTGAATGGTCTAGGAAAGGATTATGCACAGTTCCGGACGTCCATTGCCGTCCGTGAAAACTTTCCTGATTTTGAGGAGTTGATTGCTCTTCTAATTTCTGAAGAGCAGAGAAATGGGGGTGCATCTTCTTCAGCAGGAACTTCAAAAGAAACTGTCTTCTACTCAAATGCTGGCAGAGGTAGAGGCAGAGGTAGAGGAGGCCGATCTGCAGGCCATGGTAGAAATCAGAATATGCAGCAAACGCAAGAAAACCAGTCCTATGCAGGAGGACGTGGTAACTCTAGAGGCAGGGGGAGCCAAAGAGGCCGTGGTGGATGGCAGAGAAGCCAAAATGCAAACAGCAATGTTGAATGCTACTATTGTGGCAAAATGGGTCATATGGCTAAAGACTGCTACAAAAAGCAGAATGACATTATGAGTGGAAAATTGCAGCAAGGCAATTATGCATCCTCTAGTAGACAGGGCGATGACAGAAATGAGCATTTGTTTATGGTGCAGCATATGACAAATTCTGTAACAAGTGCAGAAGAAAGCAATGATGTGTGGTATGTTGACTCGGGTGCGTCAAACCACATGACAGGTCACGTTGAATGGATGCAGGATGCAAGAAAAATGGAAAAACCAGGATTTGTGGAGACTGGTGATGATACTGCACATCCTATTGTGCAGATTGGCAAAATTCCTTTGTCTATGCAGGATGGGAAAAAGAAATACTTGTCTGATGTATTTCATGTCCCAAACATCACCAAGAACCTGGTTTCTGTTGGTCAGATGGTTGAGTAGGGCTTGCAGGTCAGATTTAATCCTCATGGATGCTTTGTTGAGGATATGAAAACTAATGGTCGCTTGATAGCAAAAGGAAAGAAGAAGGGCAGGATGTTTACGTTGGATGCAGACATGCCTGAATTGAGTGCAGCAATGTTTGCACATGGGACCGGTGTAGTTGCAGATATTGATATCTGGCACAAACGCATTGGTCATGTTAATATACAGTGACTCAAATCAATGCAAGCCCAAAATATTGTTGCAGGATTGCCAAAATTCAAGGTTGCAGAAATGCACAAGATTTGTGAAGCCTGTCAATTTGGGAAACAGGCAAGGAAACCTTTTCCTAGGCATGTTCAAGAGAGTAAAAAGCCATTGGAATTAATCCACTCTGATGTGTGGACTACAAAAGCTGCATCTATTGGAGGCTGTCACTATTTTGTCACATTTATTGATGACTTCAGCAGAAAACTGTGGGTGTATTTTATGAAAAAGAAAAGTGAAGTGTTTGGGCACTTCAAAGCTTTCAAAGCTATGGTTGAAATAGAAACAGGCCTACAAATAAAATGCCT
This sequence comes from Dipteris shenzhenensis, assembly GCF_047967505.1. Taxonomy (NCBI): domain Eukaryota; kingdom Viridiplantae; phylum Streptophyta; class Polypodiopsida; order Gleicheniales; family Dipteridaceae; genus Dipteris; species Dipteris shenzhenensis. Next base: position 46,948,333 of record NC_141612.1, read on the forward strand.
AAGGTCAGATGGAGGGGGAGAGTACCTCTCAAATGAGTTTGCAAGGTTCTTGCAGGAGCATGGTATAAAGCAGCAATATTCATGCAGTCATACCCCACAGCAAAATGGAATTGGAGAAAGAAAAAACAGGCATATTGGAGAGGTGTCTCGGGCTATGCTAAATGAAAAAGATCTACCAGATTATTATTGGGCTGAAGCAGTTGCTACAGCAGTCTATATAATGAACAGGACTCCCACTGCAGCAATACATGGCATGACGCCAGAGGAGATGTATACTGGTAGGAAACCAGATATTTCTCATTTGAAGATTTTTGGTTGCATTGCTTATGTCCATGTGCCAGATGAGTTGAGGTCCAAGTTGGATCCAAAAGCTGAGAAGTGCGTCTTTTTTGGTTATTCTCTGCAGCAGAAAGGGTCAGCAGAAAGGGTATAGATGCTATAACCCTTCTACACGTAAGTTCACAGTGAGCAGAGATGTTGTTTTTTATGAGATGAGCAGCTGGTATAAACCAGTAAATGTGATGATTGATGTAGATGCACAAAATGGTAATGCTGCACAGAATGCACAGCAACAATCACAAAATATCAGTGGACCTGGAGTGTCCTCTACCAGTGGTTCACATACTTCGCCATGGACAGGCAGATTGAGATCAGAAGAATGCCCTCAAAGCAATGCAGATAGTGGTACGCAGGTATCACGAAAAGGAAAAGAGAAGGTAGATCAGCCCATGTTTGATGTGAATGCAGGTCACTCTTATGTGGATGGTGAATCCAGTGGCTCAGAACAGACTATTGATGATGAGTTGGGTATTCCTTCTGTTGTTACACCTGGAGTAAGGAAGACCAGGGATGTTTTGAGAGCACCTGGAAGTGAGCCTATTTTGCGCAGGTCTACCAGGGTTAGGTATCCTGTGGATAGGCTGAAATATGATGGATTTACAGCCATTCACTATGCCTATATGGTCAAAGTGATACAGGAACCAGAACCCACTTCTTTTGAGCAAGCCATGGGAAATGAAAAATGGGAGAAAGCCATGGATGAAGAAATGGATGCCTTGGATGCTAATGCTACATGGGAATTGGTGCCTTTGCCTAAAGGCAAGAATGCAATTGGCTGTAAGTGGGTTTATAAGATCAAGCACAATGCAGATGGTTCTGTGAATAGATACAAGGCAAGATTAGTTGTCAAGGGGTATGCACAGACATATGGCATTGATTATGAAGAAACTTTCAGCCCGGTTGCAAGGATGGCAACCGTAAGAGCAGCCATTGCTATGGCTACATCAAAGGGATGGTCTTTACATCAGATGGATGTAAAGAATGCCTTCTTGCATGGTGATTTGCAAGAAGAGGTCTTTATGGAGCAGCCAGCAGGTTATGTTCATGCTACTCATCTTGAGTTTGTTTGCAGGTTGAAGAAAGCCTTGTATGGCTTGAAGCAAGCACCTAGAGCATGGTCTGACAAGATAGGACAGTATCTTGTCACTATTGGCTTTCAGATTTCCAAGGCAGATTTCTCACTCTATGTGAGAAAAACAGAGAAAGGGATTATGCTGCTGGTCATTTATGTTGATGATTTGATCATCACAGGTGATAGTGATGAAGATATCCTTCATGTGAAAATGCTATTGAGGCAGAAGTTTGAGATGAAGGATTTGGGAGAGCTGCGTTTTTTCTTGGGCATTGAGGTGATTAGATCACCAAGTGGGATACAGCTCTTGCAGAGGCAGTATGGATTGGACATGCTGTCCAAATATGGGATGACAGGCTATAAGCCTATTTCAGTTCCTTTGGAGCAGAATGTGAAGCTGAGCACAGATGCAGGTGAGCTTCTGGAAGACCCTACTATGTACAGACGCATAGTAGGAAGTTTGATTTACATGACTATTACCAGGCCAGATTTGAGCTATGCTGTTGGGTTGGTAAGTCAGTTTATGCAGGCTCCAAGGAAACCGCATTTGGATGCGGCTAGACGCATACTCAGGTATGTGAAGTCCACATTGCAGTATGGACTATTTTATGAGGCTGGGGTTCAGATACAGTTGCATGGATACACTGATGCTGATTGGGCTGGTAGCATTTATGATAGACGATCTACCAGTGGATATGTGTTCTCTTTTGGGAGTGCTGCAGTCACTTGGAGCAGCAAGAAACAGCCTACAGTTGCCTTGTCGAGCATAGAGGCTGAGTACAGGGGTGCAGCAATGGCTGCATGTGAGGTAGCTTGGTTGCATAAGCTACTCTATGATATGCATCAGTCTACAGATGGGTCAGTTGTCATTTATTGTGACATCATGAGTAGTATACATTTGGCAAAGAACCCAGTCTTTCATGCCAGAACAAAGCACATTGAGGTGCATTATCACTATGTGCGGGAGAAGGTTTTACTAGGTCTCATTGATCTAGTTTATGTCAGCACAGAGGATCAGGTAGCTGACATCTTCACGAAAGCATTGGGCGCAGAGAAGCTGCGCAAGTTCAGAGACCTGCTTGGTGTGCAGGAATTGGGATTGAGCTCGAGGGGGAGTGTTGAGATATCAAGCTCTACTCGCGATATGCTAGGGTGACTGTTGTGCATTTATGTCACCGACCTGTTAGCTGGAGATGCGGTTGGTACACCGCCCACGAATAATAGCTGGATGACAGCTATCCTTATCTACTCTAGTTTGTGGCTCAATTAGTATGCCACCTTAGTTAGTTGAGTTTGGTTTGAGACCCACATATAGGGTTCTTCTATTTTCTTTGTACTAGAGTTCTTTTGGCTTTCACAACTAAGAAGAGGAAAACTGTTTTCAGCCTCCACCTTTGTGTGTATTCCCCCATTTGTGATTGTGAGAAAGCCGCAAGTGAGACTCCTTCCCTCTCTCCCACAATCTTCACAATACCTATTATGCCACGTTCCAAAGTGATGTATAGTACATTTACTAATATGGAGCATATGGAGGATGATCATGGCCATGGACGTGATGATGACCGTGATACGAGAGAGGAGGATGATCATGAGATAGGAGATACAGATATTGAGGCCATTACCCGTGAGGACGAGCCGACCATTGGTGATGCTGATTTCGATGAGCACATGAGTAGCACAAGTAGTAGTGGGTTGAATGTATTTGTAAATCTAAACACTTGTTTGGATTTTAAAGTAGATAGTTTGGCAAGGGTTGATCTCATTGAGGATGAGATTGAACCGTAGCCCCATCATTGATATTGGTAAAACTATTTTACATATTGTCTCATTCTCCTCACCTCACTTAATTCTTGTATATGTGGGCTTGCAAAAAAGCATTGATGTTTTTGTTAAAATTATGTGCTTTGGTAATCATGGGCAATGTTTGGAAGGCAATGATGTACACCAAAATCTCATTTTCTGTATTCTCTGGTTTGCGTCTATCTACGCATCTAAATGCGCGTCTAATTCTCAGTGTAAACGCGTAAATAAACGCGCTAATATATGCGCTAATAGACGCGCTGATAAACGTGATGTTAGACGGGCCCGTATTTTCTCAGTTTAGACATGCAAATAGACGTGTTAATACACGTGCAAATAGACGAGTTGTTAGACATGCTTTTAGACATGCCCATAATTCCTCTATTAAAGCAACACCTATAAACGCGCTCGCTATTTTACGCATCTACCAAGCGCGTCTATAGTTGCTTTGTGTTGTTGTGAAGCACTTTTTCGACACAATCCTCTCCCAGTTTTAGTCGACTCTGGTAGTTCTTTAACATCTTTCCATTCACCCTTCATAGAAGAGAACGAAATTCCAATTTACTCCCTTCCTCCCAGTAAAGTCACCTTCGGTGATAATTTGTCCCAAGTTATGTCTCATTTAGGTGCTTCTTTCGAATTATCTCTAGCAAACTCTAAATGTCTTGTCCATACTACAGTGCTTCCGAATCAAATATTTCCAATCACTTTGGGTTGTGATTGGTTGTTACAACATAAAGCATCCATTGATTTTAAAAACAAATGTTTGAAAATTAACGACAACACTACTGTTTCGTGGTTTTACTCTAAAACTGTGCCAAGAAATGTTGCTACGACAGTAGTTCAAGAATATATTTTCAGACAAGAAAAAATCAAGCAACTCCTGGCCAAATTTCCTTTGGCATTTGCTGATGCAACTCCTACTACTATATCAACTGAAATCTCACATGAAATTCCTACTAGAAATTCACGCCAAGTTTCCACAACTCAGAGACACAGATCAAGTCCAAAAGTCCAAGTTCTCTGAGAACATGTCAACATGATGCTGCGAGATAAAATAATCAACCATTCTAAGAGTCCCTGGACATGCGAGCCGCATCTAGTCAAAAAAGCTGATGATTCATACCGTTTCTGTGTTGATTTTAGGCCCCTCAACAATGTTACAGTTTGAGATCAATATCCCCTTTCCCGCTTGGATGATATTCTTGACTCTTTGGCTCATTCCAAGTACTTCACAAATCTGGACCTCAAGTCAGGATACTGGCAAATACCTGTCAAACCAGAAGATCATCCAAAAATGGCATTTCGTACCCCATTTGGCCTTTATCAGTTCAATGTGATGCCATTCGAGCTAAATAATGCTCCAAGTACCTTTCAACGTCTAATGAACTCTCTGCTTCAAGATTTGATCATTCAAGGCTCAGTTCTTATCTATCTTGACAACATGTTGATCCATGCATGCACATGGGAAGAACACAAAGACGTACTCCAAAAAGTTCTCCATCGTTTGCATGACTCTAATCTACGGCTCAAAAACCAAGTGCAAATGGGCTCAACATCAACTTCAGTACCTCGGGTTTCTTATATCCAGTGATGGCTTACGACCAGATCCCTCTAAAGTAAAGGCCCTACACAACTTTCCTATTCCACGCACCGTCAAACAGCTTCAACGGTTTCTGGGGATGGCAGAATTCAGTTCACATTTTCTCCCAGAACTAGTAGTTTACTCCGCTCCTCTACGTCAACTATTATGAAGAGATGTCAAATTCATTTGGTCCAAAGAATGTCAGACCGCTTTTCATTTGATTTGCAATCTTCTCAAAGAAGATGCATTACTCCGTCATCCAGACCTTCAACGTCCATTCGTCATTTGAACTGATGCATCGATGGATGGACTTGGAGCTATGCTTCTTCAAGAAGATGATAATGGTAATCTAAGGCCCATTGTCTATTTAAGTCGCTCATTGTCAGATACACAAAAAAGATACACGGCAACAGACTTAGAATGTCTGGCAGTGGTTTGGGAAATTGGCAAAGTACATTCATATACACATGGTAATACATTTGAGGTCAAAATGGACCATGCAGCATTGATGGGATTGCTGAAAAAAAAACAAGTGCAAGGCCGCCGCCTGGCAAGATGGGTGCTCCTCCTTCGAGACTACAATTTCAAAATAACTTATCAGCCAGGTAAGCGAAATCAAGTAGCAGATGCTTTATCACAAGCAGCACAGCAAAATGTCTCTCTTCCGGTAGCTTTTCGGACGCCGCTTCACTCACCGAATCTGCATACAATGCACTACCATCTATAGATGAAATAAAGATTGCTCAAATGGAAGATCCGAAAATGGCACAATTGTTCGTGAGAATCAATTCTCCAAATCCTCTGCAAAATTTGAGGATATTAGATGGTCTAATTCACTTCCATAGAACGCCCTTTCAACCCCGGATCTTCATTCCTGCAAGGTACATAAAAAATTACTTATATGCTTTCCATGATGGTATATTTGGAGGTCATCTCGGGTTTCTAAAGGTACTTATGAAGTTGAGAGCGAAATTGAGAGCTAAATTCTACTGGCCAAACATGCAAAAATTAATACATTCGTATCTCAAGTCTTGCCCATCTTGCCAATCCTTCAAAAGCCCTACAATGAAACCAACAGGAGACATGCATTCCATCTCAGTGACATGACCTTTCGAGCCTGTAGCATACGACATCATGAGCCCATTTCCGATCTCAGCCAATGGATACAAGTGCATTATTGTACTCACAGACTACCTCACCCATTGGGCAATCGCTCAACCTCTCAAAGCAACAAGTGCATGAGAAGTCGCAGATTTTCTCCTACAGAATTTGATACTTACACATGGTTGTCCTCAAAAAATTATTATCAGATCAAGGAAGCAATTTTAAATCTGAAGTCATGAAGATTGTAGCGGATAGACTCAACGTCAAGCAATAGTTTTCGAGTCCATATCATCCTGACGAAAATGCGTTGACGGAAAGGTTGAACTGCACGTTCAAACTAATGCTGGCAATGTACATTGATCCGCTCCATTCCAATTGGGACACTTCATTACCATACGTGGTCGCAGCATACAATACAACCCTTCAAGAATCTACTCATATAAGTCCTTTTGGAACACTCTTTGGCCGTCTTAATTTTCTGGCAGAAATTGGCACGATAGCAACAACTCATATCAAACATAAGGATGCACAACAATGGGTAGATTTCCTCAACAAAACACTCTCTTTCATTCGACAGAATGCTGCTGCACATCTACAAAAGGCTCGAAGCAAACAACGTTTTCTGTATAACAAAAGACATAGAAAAACACAGTATGTTCTAGGTGATCTAGTGATTATCCACTACCCGTGTCGAAAAAAAAGGCCTTGCTGAAAAATTTATGGAGAAATGGATTGGCCCATACAAGATACTTCGTCCAGTAGGTAGAACGACCTATGAGCTCCAAAGATGCATAATCGGACGACCAAGTTCAAAAACAACAACACATGTCATCAAGATAAAACCTTTCCATGCAAGGTTTGCTCATTTTTCAAGGGGGGAAGGTCATGGCGACCCTCAGTCCACATCAGTTTCCAACACCACCTCATCCCGACCAAGCAGACGCACGAAAGTTTTAGAGATCTTCTTGGAAGATTGTAACCACTCTTTAGGGTGGTAATCTTGCCCGATTAGTGGCTGTTGTAAATAGGGATCAAGAATGATAAATAGAGGGAAAACAGAGAGAGGAGGCGATCATATTTTGGGCCTGATGTTCTTGCTTCATTCATGTTTTCCTATCTTTACTTGCGTATGTCAGGTCCGAATCTAGATGTCTGTGTCAGTGACGTACCAAATCGTGGTCTAGGTAGTGTGTCTTCTAAATACGTTCGTCATGAACACCTATTTCATTAATTTTGGACTTTTTGTGTTGTTTTTGGACGAAGCCCAAAAATCCTTCCCAAATGAAAACTTTACTTTATGAAAATATCCTTTCCAAATCAAAATTTTACTTTCTAAAAAGTTTCTTCCCAAATCAAAAGTTCACTTTGTGGCACTGTCATATTCACATAAAAATATTGTTTTTTCAATCTATACTTTTGCACCAACATGCAAGAATTTGAAATAATCCTATATTAGAAATTCTAGCTATATCTAAGTTATTTGTTAATTTAATTATTTTTAATATTTTTCCTTGACGTTTTTCCTTCCCAAATCAAAAGTTCACTTTGTGGCTCTATCATATTCACATACAAATATTGTTTTTTCAATCTATACTTTTACACCAACATGCAAGAATTTGAAATAATCCTATATTAGAAATTCTAGCTATATCTAAGTTATTTGTTAATTTAATTATTTTAAATATTTTTCCTTGACGTTTTTCATTGACATGATAAATTTATAAATCCATGAAAGGAGACTTAAATATTTCATGAAAATAACATTGTCACTCGGCAATATGCACAAAATTTAACAAAACTTTTAATAAATAGAAAGAAGACATGATGCCATAAGACCAAAGAGGGATAATAGCAATTGTAGCTAAATTATGTATATGATTACATTGAGAGACGTTGCTCTTAGCTACAGTCTTTATATCCAAAATGATATAGATTGAACATATGTTTACAATTTAAATTGTTGCTCTTAAAGAGCCTCAATTCGTGCCATCTGCATAATTTGACACCCCATTGTCTTATTGCTCAATGTCACGACAGTCCCTTGCCAGTTGCCATCTGCATAATTTGACCTAGGCTTGTCTTGCCAAGCCTTGCCCCTTGGGTGCATTGACTCCCCATTGTCTTATTGCTCAATGCGATAGTCCCTTGCCAGGTGCCATCTGCATTAACTCCCTGTTGTCTTGCCAAGCCTTGACCCTTGGGTGACATCCAGTGCAAAATACAGGTGCCATCTGCATTAACTCCCACAAGTTATCTTGCCAAGCCTTGCCCCTTGGGTGCATTGACTCCCCATTGTCTTATTGCTCAATGTGATAGTCCCTTGCCAGGTGCCATCTGCATTAACTCCCTATTGTCTTGGCAAGCCTTGACCCTTGGGTGACATCCAGTGCATATTTTGACTCTTATTTGACATACGAGGTGATGACTCTAATTATAATTGTCTTGGATTGGCTCCTTGCCTAGTACCCAAATAAAATCCTTCTGAATCAATGGACTTCAATACAAAGCTTTAATCATGGACATTCTTCATTTGCGCTATCTCCTTCTACTTCCTCCATGGCGAGTATCCTTAAAAATTCGTGTATGACCCTTGGGTGACATCCAGTGCAAAATACAGGTGCCATCTGCATTAACTCCCACAAGTTATCTTGCCTACCCTTGCCCCTTGGGTGCATTGACTCCCCATTGTCTTATTGCTCAATGTGATAGTCCCTTGCCAGGTGCCATCTGCATTAACTCCCTATTGTGTCTTGGCAAGCCTTGACCCTTGGGTGACATCCAGTGCATATTTTGACTCTTATTTGACATACGAGGTGATGACTCTGATTATAATTGTCTTGGATTGGCTCCTTGCCTAGTACCCAAATAAAATCCTTCTGAATCAATGGACTTCAATACAAAGCTTTAATCATGGACATTCTTCATTTGCGCTATCTCCTTCTACTTCCTCCATGGCGAGCATCCTTAAAAATTCGTGTATATGCAAAATAGTTTGTTGTGGTATTTTTATTTTTCCTTCTACCTCATATCCCATGTGCTTCTTTGATTTCTTTGCCCTTGAATGCCAAGACACTATGATTGTCTCTGTCGAAACTTGAGAGACTGCTTCATCATTTGGGACCCACTCCTTCATTATACAATTAGTATATAATGTGTTGTTATCCATATTCTCCTTCCTGCCCTTTGGCTCATACCATACCGCTGTAAATGTTGTAGCTCTCCCTTGGTCATCTCTTTGCACATCAACTACTTTTGCAACCCAAAACTTCACATTCTCATATTCATCATCCGATGGCCGAACCACAACAAAACAATCAACCTCTATATCTACTTGTGGCATAAACTCTCTCTTCTTCGGTCCACAATATGGACGTGGGAGTAATGATACAAAATCATTTTCAAAGACTGGAGCTGGGCGCAAATCGTTATGAACATTTGGCCAAAACATATTGCATTCTTCCTTGACATCCTTTGAGCCTCGCATTCTCTCAAGGTCCTTTATTAAATTTTGTGTCTTGTTAATTACAGTGGTAGTGTGTTCTCTCCAAGCAGGCTTCGAATCAGGATATCTCTGGAGCATTTCCTCTTTGTATGTAATAAATGCTTTTAATCCATCTATTTCACAATTAGACCTCTCATTAAATTCTTGTATAGGAGCCCATGTTGGATACCTTTCCTTGCTGGGAATTGAAGTTAAGAGACTGTAAGGTTCTTCAGGTTCCCATTTTGTATCATGAGAATACTGTTGCCATTGCATTACGGGTTTTTCATCTTTTAAAAAAAAACGAAAGTAGTGTGGATTGGTATGACCTGTCAATGCATCACCACCTGTTTGTATGAAAGGTAGAATGAAGCTCTTCCAATCATACATTCTTTCGAGCCTCTCACATACTGTACTTTCCTTACGACCACCAACTTGCCTACCACATCTTCTTACCAAGTCATCTATTGTCTCCACATCCTTGCATTTAAGCTCCCTTGAGACTGTGCTAAAAACTTGATCGATATCCTCATGTGTATGCCCAACATACAAAAATCCACATTCGACCTCATTGAAGATTCGATGAGCAACTAGCATGGAGCAGAAGGCAAACATAAGTACATTCTTATTTTCTCGCCAGCAATTATCAGCTTGTATTCTCAAAGTCGGTGGCAGGCGACCTTTTTCTGCATGTACATTGCGAATTGCCTTCATAATAGATGTTACAACCTGATTGCTATCATGTAGATGCAAGGAATCAATCCATATATCTGCAAAGAACTTAATTCCATGCACTAACACTCCACATAGATGTGTCTTTAGAAAGTGCTTTCCTTGTAATTTAGGTGGAGTGGCAACAAAACGAGGCAATGTTGTTGTATTCTGATCCATGCCATCTACAATAAGACACATGTAGTCATCAGGATGCGAAATAGCTTGCTCCTTCCAAAATGCATATTTTTGTCTGGAATGTCGAATAAGGTCATGATGAGATTTTCGGTTTTTTTTGTATAATTCCCTTTGATTTGGACATGTTGCACTCTCAATCGCTCGCTTTAAATCATCACAGACATTGCACTTTGACATTTTTTGCCTCCTTGGGATTTTAACATATCCAAAGTTCTTCTTCCAAAGAGTATACAAAGTATGAGAAGAAGCTACAGCATCCCCTCTTTGCCTTTGCTTTTCTGCAATAGAGTCAAATACTTCGAGCTTTGTCAAGCCCATTGGAAGGTGCATTTCAGTGATCGCGTCACCGTTAGGGAGTTTGGTAGATATATGGGGTTGAGGCAAAGCATTTTCATGTATGAAGTCTTGTAAAATTGCTGCTGCCCTGACAGTTGAGATTCTTGATTTGGACCTTCCTCTATTACCGTGAATGCTAAATTTGTTGCCGCCCTTTGCCTTGGTGACTAAGTCCCAATATGTACCATGGGATAATCCAGTAATATTGCGATATGCCTTATTGCAAATCCTTTTTCCATTTACGAGAGGTTTTACCTTTTGTCTTGAACTTAGCCTTTTATTGCCATTCTGAAGAAAGCAAGAGAGACTTGTGAGAAGGTATTCATTTCTTTCGCTTCCCCTTCTTTGCCACACGTGTCCTCTACATTCCCTGATGTCTGCAAGATCAATGAAGCGCATACATCTTCGCTTGCAACATAGATATCCCAATGCATTTAACATGTTCTCCTCCTTCATTACTCTCTTCCTCTTTGGTTGCTTTTGTGGATCTGCCTGGATTCTCTTTCTCTTCATGCATATGTATGACCGTTTTCGTTCCTCGTACACATTGTTATCTGTATTTATGCACTTCTTCTCCTCACATTTGTTTGTAACCAAGCATCCATGATTGGTCGTTGCATCCTTGTTCATATCACAATCAAAGTTAAATACTGAATAATCCTCTGTTGATCTCATCCTCATTTTTAACATACTCTTAGGACCATTCAATGAATTCAATATTCTACGAGAGTATTGAGAACCTTGAAACTCTTCCACTCCTGAGAGAACATCACTCATTGGGACATCTTGCATGGATTTCACAAATCCACAACCTTGATTGACACCAGGTTTGTTAATATGCATGAACTCATCCACACTTGACAAGACATCGCTATTGAAACCTTTGCCCTTCTCACTGTGCAAGAATTCATCCACCCCAGATAAGGCTTCGCTTCTAAAATCATTTTGTTTCTTGGAACCAATGAACTCATCCACTCCAGATAAGATGTCACTTCTATAATTGAGTATATTGAAATCATCCACATTTGAAGTGATAGAGCCTGGCACATGGGCACGCTTTTTAGGTCCTTTGATATTGTAGTATGCGTTGTCTTTATCATTGAAAACCACGTGCCTCTTTCTCATGTTTAAAAATTGCATGCTCCATCTCATATTCTTGCCTACCTCATAGTAGGGATCACATAAGGATGTTATGTTATCAACCATACCATCATCAGTGACTTTTAGAATCCTCATCTGCGCAAATGACCATTGCTCCACTTGTTCAAATCCCAATACTTCACCTTCTGCTACAATCTTATTTGCAAATGATCTCATTTGTAGAATGTCCCCTATAGTAAAATCCAAGGTGGTGCACTTTGTATTCTTGATAATGTCTGTTGCATAAGTCTCATCTTTGTCCCATGCTATAAATGATTTGTTGGATGTATTGTAGGGCATAACATCTCCAAGTGTTTCCATATCTCCACATTTATACTTTAGCTCAACATGTGCGCTAAGAATCTTTGATACAGTAACTGCTACCTTATCTTCGCCAAGTCTTCGAAAGTGGCAAAGAGAATTGGGATCACTATCATGGATTGTAGCAAATGCAACTACTTCTCTTTTGCTACATAAAATCACATCCATCCCTGGAACAAAATCTATAGCCATCTCCTTTGTGAGAGTCCTTCGCAAGCAAGCTGCAGTGGCAACAATTACATAAATATTAGTCTCTTTTTAATAATCTACTTATTTATTATAATTTTTAATTAGTACTTAATTTATTAGTGGGAGAAGTTATGCGATCAAATACTCATCAGATGGACATGCCAAGTTATCCTTTGCATGGTCAATCTAGCATTAAATACTATTTTTGCTCTAGTGTCATGCACATCCGTAAAAAAACATGAGCCTACTAGGTACGTTATCCAATCAAACACTAGGTACGGATGCGGGTGCCACTTTGCATGTAAGTCAATTCCACCTAGTTGAGGTGTACAAAAAGTGTTGTGCCCATCGGATATGCTTTGCATGGTCCATCGAGCATTAAATACTATTTTTGCTCCTATCATGCACATCCATAAAAAAAACACGCTGCTAGGTGTGTTATCCGATTAAGTACTTATGCGATGGGAATGCCACTTTGCATGTAAGTCAATTCCACCTAGTTGAAGGTGTGTGCAAAGTATTGTGCCCATCCAATATGCTTTGCATTGTCGATCAAGCATAACACACTATTTCTGCCTTACTGTCATGCACAACCATATAAAAACATGGCCATAGGTGTGTTATTCAAATAAGTACTTATCAGATGGGGGCTCCACTTTGCACGCAAGTCCGTTTTAACTACATTGAGGTGCATGCAAAGTATTGTCACCATCGGATATGATTTGCATGGTCGATCACGCATTATACACCATTTTTTCCCTAATGATATGCACATTCGCACAAAAACACGCCATTAGGTGTGTTATCTGACCAAGTACTTATCGGATGGGTGTGCCTCATTGAGAACATTTCAATACCACCTAGGTTGAGGCGTAAAAAAAGTTTTGTGCCCATTGGATATCCTTTGCATGGTCGATCGAGCATTAAATACCATTTTTGCCTTAGTGCCATGCACATTCGTCAAAAAACGCAGTCCTAGATGTGTTATTCAAACTAGTACTTATCGGATGGGGGCTCCAGTTTGCACGCAAGTCTGTTTCAACTAGGTTGAGGTGTGTGCAAAGTATTGTCACCATCAGATATGATTTGCATGGTCGATCACGCATTATACACCGTTTTTCCCTAGTGGTATGCACATCCGCAAAAAAACACGCCCTTAGGTATGTTATCTGACCAAGTACTTATCGGATGGGTGTACCTCTTTGACAACATTTTAATACCACCTAGGTTGAGGTATAAGAAAAGTATTATGCCCATCGGATATGCTTTGCATGGTCGATCGAGCATTAAATACCATTTTTGCCTTAGTGCCATGCACATTCGTAAAAAAACACGCTGCTAGGTGTGTTATCCGATCAAGAACTTATGCAATGGGAATGCCACTTTGCATGTGAGTCAATTACACCTAGTTGAAGATGTGTGCAAATTATCGTGGCCATCCAATATGATTTGCATGGCTGATTGAGCATTAAATACCATTTTTGCCTTAGTGCCATGCACATCCGTAAAAAAACACGCTGCTAGGTGTGTTATCTGATCAAGCACTTATGCGATGGGCGTGCCACTTTGCATGTAAGTCAATTACACCTAGTTGAAGGTGTGTGCAAAGTATTGTGTTCATCGGATATGCTTTGTATTGTCGATCGAGCATAACACATCGTTTCTGCCTTAGTGTCATGCACAACCATATAAAAATACGGCCATAGGTGTGATATTCAAATAAGTACTTATCAGATGGGGGATCCACTTTGCACGCAAGTTCGTTTCAACTACGTTGAGGTGCATGCAACGTATTGTCACCGTCAAATATGATTTGCATGGTCGATCACGCATTATATACTATTTTTTTCCTAATGATATGCACATCCGCAAAAAAACACGCCATTAGGTGTGTTATTTGACCAAGTACTTATCGGATGGGTGTGCCTCATTGAGAACATTTCAATACCACCTAGGTTGAGGCATACGAAAAGTTTTGTGCCCATCGGATATCCTTTGCATGGTCTATCGAGCATTAAATACTATTTTTACTCTAGTGTCATGCACATCCGTCAAAAAACACGTTTCTAGGTATGTTATAGGATCAAGCACTTATGGGATGGGCATGCCACTTTGCATGTAAGTCGATTCTAGCTAGTTGAAGGTGTGTGCAAAGTATCGTGCCCATCGGATATGCTTTGCATGGTCGATCGAGCATTAAATACCATTTTTGCCTTAGTGCCATGCACATCCGTAAAAAAACACGCTGCTAGGTGTGTTATCTGATCAAGCACTTATGCGATGGGCGTGCCACTTTGCATGTAAGTCAATTACACCTAGTTGAAGGTGTGTGCAAAGTATTGTATTCATCGGATATGCTTTGCATTGTCGATCAAGCATAACACACCGTTTTTGCCTTAGTGTCATGCACAACCATATAAAAACACGGCCATAGGTGTGTTATTCAAATAAGTACTTATCAGATGGGGGCTCCACTTTGCACGCAAGTCCGTTTTAACTACATTGAGGTGCGTGCAAAGTATTGTCACCATCGGATATGATTTGCATGGTCGATCACGCATTATACACCATTTTTTTCCTAATGATATGCACATCCGCAAAAATACACGCCATTAGGTGTGTTATCTGACCAAGTACTTATCGAATGGGTGTGCCTCATTGAGAACATTTCAATACCACCTATGTTAAGGCGTAAGAAACGTTTTGTGTCCATCGGATATGCTTTGCATGGTCGATCGAGCATTAAATACTATTTTTGCTCTAGTGTCATGCACATCCGTCAAAAAACACGTTGCTAGGTATGTAATCCAATCAAGCACTTATGGGATGCGCGTGCCGCTTTGTATATAAGTCTATTCCACCTAGTTGAAGGTGTGTGCAAAGTATCGTGCCCATCGGATATGCTTTGCATGGTGGATCGAGCATTAAATACCATTTTTGCCTTAGTGCCATGCACATCCGTAAAAAAACACGCTACTAGGTGTGTTATCTGACCAATTACATATCGGATGGGTGTGCCTCATTGCGAACATTTCAATACCACCTAGGTTGAGGCATACGAAAAGTTTTGTGCCCATCGGATATGCTTTGCATGGTCGATCGAGCATTAAATACTATTTTTGCTCTAGTGTCATGCACATCCGTCAAAAAACACGCTTCTAGGTATGTTATCCGATCAAGAACTTATGGGATGGGCGTGCCACTTTGCATGTAAGTCGATTCCACCTAGTTGAAGTTGTGTGCAAAGTATTGTGCCCATCGGATATGCTTTGCATTGTCGATCAAGCATAAAACACCGTTTTTATCTTAGTGTCATGCACATTCGTCAAAAAACGCAGTCCTAGATGTGTTATTCAAACTAGTACTTATCGGATAAGGGCTCCAATTTGCATGCAAGTCCGTTTCCACTAGGTTGAGGTGTGTGCAAAGTATTGTCACCATCGGATATGATTTGCATGGTTGATCACGCATTATACACCGTTTTTTTCCTAGTGGTATGCACATCCGCAAAAAAACACGCCCTTAGGTATGTTATCTGACCAAGTACTTATCGGATGGGTGTGCCTCTTTGACAACATTTTAATACCACCTAGGTTGAGGTATGAGAAAAGTATTATGCCCATCGGATATGCTTTGCATGGTCGATCGAGCAGTAAATACCATTTTTGCCTTAGTGCCATGCACATCCGTAAAAAAACACGCTGCTAGGTGTGTTATCCGATCAAGCACTTATGCGATGGGAATGCCACTTTGCATGTAAGTCAATTCCACCTAGTTGAAGGATCGTGCCAATCGCGGATATGCTTTGCATGGTCGATCGAGCATTAAATACCATTTTTGCCTTAGTGCCATGCACATCCGTTAAAAAACACACTTCTACGTTTGTTATCTGATCAAGCACTTATGCGATGGGCGTGCCACTTTTCATGTAAGTCAATTCCACCTAGTTGAAGGTGTGTGCAAAGTATTGTGCCCATCGGATATGCTTTGCATGGTCGATCGACCATTAAATACTATTTTTGCTCTAGTTTCATGCACATCCGTAAAAAAACACGCTGATAGGTATGTTATCCAATCAAGCACTTACGGGATGGGCGTGCCACTTTGCATGTAAGTCAATTCCACCTAGTTAAAGGTATGTGCAAAGTATTGTGCCCATCGGATATGCTTTGCATGGTTGATCGAGCATTAAATACCATTTTTGCCTTAGTGCCATGCACATCCGTAAAAAAATACGATGCTAGGTGTGTTATCTGATCAAGCACTTATGCGATGGGCGTGCCACTTTGCATGTAAGTTAATTCCACCTAGTTGAAGGTGTGTGCAAAGTATTGTGCCCATCGGATATGCTTTGCATTGTCGATCAAGCATAACACACTGTTTTTGCCTTAGTGTCATGCACAACCATATAAAAACACGGCCATAGGTGTGTTATTCAAATAAATACTTATCAGATGAGGCCTCCACTTTGCACGCAAGTCCGTTTTAACTACGTTGAGGTGCGTGCAAAGTATTGTCACCATCGGATATGATTTACATGGTCGATCACGCATTATACACCGTTTTTTCCCTAGTGGCATGCACATTCGCAAAAAAACACGCCCTTAGGTATGTTATCTGACCAAGTACTTATCAGATGGGTGTGCCTCTTTGACAACATTTTAATACAACCTAAGTTGAGGTATAGGTAAAGTATTATGCCCATCAGATATGCTTTGCATGGTCGATCGAGCATTAAATTCCATTTTTGCCTTAGTGCCATGCACATCCGTAAAAAAACACGCTGCTAGGTGTGTTATCCGATCAAGCACTTATGCGATGGGCGTGCCACTTTTCATGTAAGTCAATTCCACCTAGGTGAAGGTGTGTGCAAAGTATTGTGCCCATCGGATATGCTTTGCATGGTCGATCGACCATTAAATACTATTTTTGCTCTAGTTTCATGCACATCCGTAAAAAAACACGCTGATAGGTATGTTATCCAATCAAGCACTTACGGGATGGGCGTGCCACTTTGCATGTAAGTCAATTCCACCTAGTTAAAGGTATGTGCAAAGTATTGTGCCCATCGGATATGCTTTGCATGGTTGATCGAGCATTAAATACCATTTTTGCCTTAGTGCCATGCACATCCGTAAAAAAATACGATGCTAGGTGTGTTATCTGATCAAGCACTTATGCGATGGGCATGCCACTTTGCATGTAAGTTAATTCCACCTAGTTGAAGGTGTGTGCAAAGTATTGTGCCCATCGGATATGCTTTGCATTGTCGATCAAGCATAACACACTGTTTTTGCCTTAGTGTCATGCACAACCATATAAAAACACGGCCATAGGTGTGTTATTCAAATAAATACTTATCAGTGGAGGCTTCCACTTTGCACGCAAGTCCGTTTTAACTACGTTGAGGTGCGTGCAAAGTATTGTCACCATCGGATATGATTTACATGGTCGATCATGCATTATACACCGTTTTTTCCCTAGTGGCATGCACATTCGCAAAAAAACACGCCCTTAGGTATGTTATCTGACCAAGTACTTATCAGATGGGTGTGCCTCTTTGACAACATTTTAATACAACCTAAGTTGAGGTATAGGTAAAGTATTATGCCCATCAGATATGCTTTGCATGGTCGATCGAGCATTAAATTCCATTTTTGCCTTAGTGCCATGCACATCCGTAAAAAAACACGCTGCTAGGTGTGTTATCCGATCAAGCACTTATGCGATGGGAATGCCACTTTGCATGTAAGTGAATTCCACTTAGTTGAAGGTGTGTGCAAAGTATCGTGCCCATCGAATATGCTTTGCATGGTCGATCGAGCATTAAATTCCATTTTTGCCTTAGTGCCATGCACATCCGTAAAAAAACACGCTGCTAGTTGTGTTATCTGATCAAGCACTTATGCGATGGGCGTGCCACTTTGCATGTAAGTCAATTCCACCTAGTTAAAGGTATGTGCAAAGTATTGTGCCCATCGGATATGCTTTGCATGGTGGATCAAGCATTAAATACCATTTTTACCTTAGTGCCATGCACATCCGTAAAAAAACACGCTGCTAGGTGTGTTATCTGATCAAGCACTTATGCGATGGGCGTGCCACTTTGCATGTAAGTTAATTCCACCTAGTTGAAGGTGTGTGCAAAGTATTGTGCCCATCGGATATGCTTTGCATTGTTGATCAAGCATAACACACTGTTTTTGCCTTAGTGTCATGCACAACCATATAAAAACACGGCCATAGGTGTGTTATTCAAATAAATACTTATCAGATGGGGCCTCCACTTTGCACGCAAGTCCGTTTTAACTACGTTGAGGTGCGTGCAAAGTATTGTCACCATCAGATAT
This sequence comes from Dipteris shenzhenensis, assembly GCF_047967505.1. NCBI lineage: Eukaryota > Viridiplantae > Streptophyta > Polypodiopsida > Gleicheniales > Dipteridaceae > Dipteris > Dipteris shenzhenensis. Next base: position 46,966,959 of record NC_141612.1, read on the forward strand.
GATTTGCATGGTCGATCACGCATTATACATCATTTTTTTCCTAATGACATGCACATTCACAAAAAAACACGCCATTAGGTGTGTTATCTGACCAAGTACTTATCGGATGGGTGTGCCTCATTGAGAACATTTCAATACCACCTAGGTTGAGGTGTACGAAAAGTTTTGTGCCCATCGGATATCCTTTGCATGGTCTATGGAGCATTAAATTCTATTTTTACTCTAGTGTCATGCACATCCGTCAAAAAACACGTTTCTAGGTATGTTATAGGATCAAGCACTTATGGGACGGGCATGCCACTTTGCATGTAAGTCGATTCTACCTAGTTGAAGGTGTGTGCAAAGTATTGTGCCCATCGGATATGATTTGCATTGTCGATCAAGCATAAAACACCGTTTTTATCTTAGTGTCATGCACATTCGTAAAAAAACGCAGTCCTAGATGTGTTATTCAAACTAGTACTTATCGGATGGAGGCTCTAGTTTGCACGCAAGTCCGTTTCAACTAGTTTGAGATGTGTGCAAAGTATTGTCACCTTCGGATATGATTTGCATGGTTGATCAAGCATAACACACCGTTTTTGCCTTAGTGTCATGCACAATCATATAAAAACACGGCCATAGGTGTGTTATTTAAATAAGTACTTATCAGATGGGGGCTCCACTTTGAACGCAAGTCCGTTTTAAGTACATTGAGGTGCATGCAAAGTATTGTCACCATCGGATATGATTTGCATGGTCGATCACGCATTATACACCATTTTTTCCCTAGTGGTATGCACATCTGCAAAAAAACACGCCCTTGGGTATGTTATCTGACCAAGTACTTATCGGATGGATGTGCCTCTTTGACAACATTTTAATAACAATTAGGTTGAGGTATAGGAAAAGTATTATGCCCATCGGATATGCTTTGCATGGTTGATCGAGCATTAAATACCATTTTTGCCTTAGTGCCACGCACATCCGTAACAAAACACGCTGCTAGGTGTGTTATCCGATCAAGCACTTATGCGATGGGAATGCCACTTTGCATGTAAGTCAATTCCACCTAGTTGAAGGTGTGTGCAAAGTATCGTGCCCATCGGATATGCTTTGCATGGTCGATCGAGCATTAAATTCCATTTTTGCCTTAGTGCCATGCACATTCGTAAAAAAACACACTGCTAGGTGTGTTATCTGATCAAGCACTTATGCGATGGGCGTGCCACTTTGCATGTAAGTCAATTACACCTAGTTGAAGGTGTGTGCAAAGTATCGTGCCCATCGGATATGCTTTGCATTGTCGATCAAGCATAACACACCGTTTTTGCCTTAGTGTCATGCACAACCATATAAAAACACGGCCATAGGTGTGTTATTCAAATAAATATTTATCATATGGGGGATCCACTTTGCACGCAAGTCCGTTTTAACTACGTTGAGGTGCGTGCAAAGTATTGTCACCATCGGATATGATTTGCATGGTCGATCACGCATTATACATCATTTTTTTCCTAATGACATGCACATTCACAAAAAAACACGCCATTAGGTGTGTTATCTGACCAAGTACTTATCGGATGGGTGTGCCTCATTGAGAACATTTCAATACCACCTAGGTTGAGGCGTACGAAAAGTTTTGTGCCCATCGGATATCCTTTGCATGGTCTATCGAGCATTAAATACTATTTTTACTCTAGTGTCATGCACATCCGTCAAAAAACACGTTTCTAGGTATGTTATAGGATCAAGCACTTATGGGATGGGCATGCCACTTTGCATGTAAGTCGATTCTACCTAGTTGAAGGTGTGTGCAAAGTATTGTGCCCATCGGATATGCTTTGCATTGTCGATCAAGCATAAAACACCATTATTGCCTTAGTGTCATGCATAATCGTCAAAAAACACGATCGTAGGTGTATTTTTCGAACAAGTACTTATCGGATGGGGATGTCACTTTGCACACAAGTCAATACTGCCTAGGTTGAGGAACGTGTAAAGTCTTGTGTCCATTGGATATGCTTTGCATAGTCTGTCTCACATGATACACCATTTTGTTCCTAGTGTTATGCACAATCGTCATAAAATACATAGGAGGTGTGTTATCCGAACAAGTACTTATGAGATGGGTGCACCACTTTGAATGCAAGTCAATAAGACCTAGGTTGAGGAGTGTACAAAGTTTTATGCCCATTGGAGAAATGTAGATGCGATAATATTAGAAAATTCTCGGTATATGTATATGTGTGTGTGTGTGTGGCAAACAATTTTGGCACAAAGTAAACACCTAGTGCACAAATTATGCACTTCATACCTTGAGTAAATAAGCTTGTTGATGAGGATAAATATACCCTTGAATAAAAGCACAGTTGTTGTATGACCACAATAGGATCGCTTTGACACCTGTGATTTTGCCCATATGTAAGTTTACAAATAGTATAAAAAATCATGTAATAATATATTAATAGTTTGCAAATGTGTATAGCAAGTGAGTAATGGGAAGTGGAAGTGGGAATGAGGAGGGAGGAGTGGAATAGGATAGGGAAGTAATAAGGGTGTATGATAATTAGTATAAAAAATAGTATAATAATATATTAATAGTTTTTAAATGGCAAGTGAGTAATGGGAAGTGGAAGTGAGAGTGGGGAGGGAAGAATGGAATGGGAGAGGGGAAAGTAATAGGGGAGTAGGCTAATAAGGGAGTGAAATGAGTGAGGAAGTTAATAGGGGATGAAAAAGAGAAGGGTGAGATGGGGAAATATGGGATTTTGGAAAATGGGACGTGGTGGAAATGTGGGATGGGAGTGGTGGCAATGGGGAGGAAGAAGAAATGGATGGATGGGAGGAGGGCTAATGGATGAGGGATGGGGGTTCAATAGGAGAGGGGGAGTAATTAGCCAATGGGAGAGGAGATAAATGAAAAGCCAATAGGAGAGAGGGGAGGAATGGAAAGCCAATAGGAGAGGAGGAGGAAAACCTAATTTTTCTTATATATAGTCTTCCTTCATTCATTCTTTCTCCCCTCATTTCATTCAAGCAAGAAAGCAAGGACGATCAAGAGAGCAAGGAAGGAAGAGCAAGAAAGCAAGAAAGAGCAAACTTACAAACTGTTTCCAGGTACTTGCAAACTTTTTTTTCTAGTTTCTTTTTTAAAATTTAAAGAGAGAGAAATTAGAGAGAGAAAGGTTCAGGGGAGGGGAGGGAGGAGGAAGGGAGGGGAGGAAGAGGGTGGGACGGGAGGGAGGAGGAAGGGAGGGGAAGAAGGGGCGAAGAGGGAGGTGGGTGTGACGGTGGGAGGGGAGGCTGGCGCGGCGGGTGGGAGGGAAGCGGGTGGGTGCAGAGGGGAGGCTGGGAGGAGGAGGGGGGAGCGGCTGAGAGGGGGAGGGGGGGGCGCAGCGAGAGGAGGGGGGAGCGGCTGAGAGGGGGAGGGAGGGGGCCGCGGCTGAGGGGGGGAGGGTGAAGAGGGGGGGGAGGGGGGAGGAGGGGGAGGGGGGGCGCCGTGAAGAGGGGGGGCTGGCGGCCGCGGCCGCCAGCCCGGGAGGGTGGGGGAGCGGCTAAGGGGGGGAAGGGGGGGTGGGGGAGGGGTTGCGAAAGGGGGGGGGGGGGGCGGGTGAAGAGGAGGGGGGGGGGGGGCTGGGTGAGAGGGGGGGGGGGCTGGCGGCCGCGGCCGCCAGCCCAGGGAAGGGGGGGGGTGGGTTGGGAAGCGGGGGGGAGGGTGAAGAGGGGGAGGGGCTGGGTGAGAGGAGGGGGGGGGGGGTGCGGGGTGGGTGAGAAGGGGGGGGGGCTGGCGGCCGCGGCCGCCAGCCCGGGTGAGAGGAGGGGGGAGAGAGGAGAGGGGGGGGGGGCTGGCGGCCGCGGCCGCCAGCCCGGGTGAGAGGAGGGGGGAGAGAGGAGAGGGGGGGGGGCTGGCGGCCGCGGCCGCCAGCCAGGGAGAGAGGAGAGGGGGGACGGGCTGGGTGCGAGGAGGGGGGAGAGAGGAGAGGGGGGGGGGCTGGCGGCCGCGGCCGCCAGCCAGGGAGAGAGGAGAGGGGGGGCGGGCTGGGTGCGAGGAGGGGGGAGAGAGGAGAGGGGGGGGGGGGGCTGGCGGCCGCGGCCGCCAGCCAGGGAGAGAGGAGAGGGGGGGAGGGGTGGGGGGTGGGTGAGAGGAGGGGGGGGGGCTGGGTGCGAGGAGGGGGGAGAGAGGAGAGGGGGGGGGGGGGGCTGGCGGCCGCGGCCGCCAGCCAGGGAGAGAGGAGAGGGGGGGCGGGCTGGGTGCGAGGAGGGGGGAGAGAGGAGAGGGGGGGGGGGGGCTGGCGGCCGCGGCCGCCAGCCAGGGAGAGAGGAGAGGGGGGAGGGGTCGGGGGGCTGGGTGCGAGGAGGGGGGAGAGAGGAGAGGGGGGGGGGGGGGCTGGCGGCCGCGGCCGCCAGCCAGGGAGAGAGGAGAGGGGGGGAGGGGTGGGGGGTGGGTGAGAGGAGGGGGGGGGGCTGGCGGCCGCGGCCGCCAGCCAGGGAGAGAGGAGAGGGGGGGGGGGCTGGGAGAGAGGAGAGGGGGGGGGGGGCTGGCGGCCGCGGCCGCCAGCCCAGGGAGAGAGGAGAGGGGGGGCTGGGTGAGAGGAGGGGGGAGAGAGGAGGGGGGGGGGGGCTGGCGGCCGCGGCTGCCAGCCAGGGAGAGAGGAGAGGGGGGGCGGGCTGGGTGAGAGGAGGGGGGAGAGAGGAGAGGGGGGGGCTGGCGGGATGGGTGGGGAGGGGTGGGGGGTGGGTGAGAGGAGGAGGGGGGGGCTGGCGGCCGCGGCCGCCAGCCAGGGAGAGAGGAGAGGGGGGGGGGGCTGGGAGAGAGGAGAGGGGGGGGGGGGCTGGCGGCCGCGGCCGCCAGCCAGGGAGAGAGGAGAGGGGGGGGGGGCTGGGAGAGAGGAGGGGGGGGGGGGGGCTAGAGGGGGGGGGGGGCTGGCGGCCCGGGCCGCCAGCTGGGAGGGTGAAGGGAGGGATGGGTGGGTTGCGAAGGGGGGGGGGGGTGAGAGGAGGGGGGGGGCTGGCGGCCGCGGCAGCCAGCCCAGGGAGTGAGGAGAGGGGGGGGCTGGCGGCCAGCCCCAGGGAGGGCGGAGGGGGAGCTGGGTGAGAGGAGGGGGGGGTCGCCAAGGAAGGAGGGAGGGGGGGCCAAAGGGAGAGTGAGGAAGAGGGTGGAAAGGTTGGGGGGGTCGTCAAGGGGGGTGGGGAAAATTTAGGAAGGTTAAAAGGGGTAGGGGGAAAGGAGAGGGGAAGGGTAGCAAGAGGGGAGAGGGATTTTGGGGAAGGAGGGAGAGCGGAGGGAAGGGAGGAGTTTTGGCGGCGGAGGAAGGGGAGGGGAGGGAAGGAGGTTGGAGGAGAGGATTGGGTCGAGGGATGGATGGAGGGAAGGAGAGGAGAGAGAGGAGAGAGAGAGAAGGAGAGAGAGATGGGAGAGGAGGATTTGACTTACGAGAAGAATGAAAAGGACGTACGAGAATGAAAAGGACTTACATGAAAAGGACTTACGAGAATGAAAAGGACTTACAAGAATCGAGAAGAATGTTGAAGAAAGTATCAAGAAGAATGTTGAACATAAATTTGAATTCAAAAGGAACGTATAAGAAGAAAGTATAAGAAGAATGTTGAACACAAATTTGAATTCAAATTTATAATGAATTCAAATTTCCCTCTCTTTTTTGAAAATTCAAATTTATGTGTAGGAGTGGACTAGTTTTAACTCTCTCCTCGTTTCATTGAAGCAACCAAGAGCGGAAGAGAAAGGATAAGCCGAGCCTTACTTTTTTCACTTTTTCCACTTTTTCCAGGTACTTGCATTCTTTTTTATTCGTCTTGTAATTCTATTTCTTTACTTACAATTCTTTTCAATTAGTTTCTTAGAAGGCATTACAATTCTTTTTAAATTAGTTTCTTATTTGAGTTTTTGAGTTCTATTTTAATTAGTTTTTTATTTATATTCGAGTTTGTAAATTTGAGAAATGGGAGAATAGGGATTAGTTTCTTATTTGAGTTTTTGAGTTCTATTTTAATTAGTTTTTTATTTATATTCGAGTTTGTAAATTTGAGAAATGGGAGAATAGGGAGGGAGGGAAAGAGAGAATTTAAGAGAGAGAAGAGGGGCTCCTTAAGAGAGGGAGAGAGAGAGAGAGAGATTCACACAGAGAATAGGGGCTCCTTAAATGAGAGAGAAGAGTAGGGAGGGAAAGAAAGAGAGAGGAGAGAGGCGGAGAGAGATTAAGAGAGAGAAGAGTAGGGAGGGAAAGAAAGAGAGAGGAGAGAGGCGGAGAGAGATTAAGAGAGAGAAGAGTAGGGAGGGAAAGAAAGAGAGAGGAGAGAGGCGGAGAGAGATTAAGAGAGAGAAGAGTAGGGAGGGAAAGAAAGAGAGAGGAGAGAGGCGGAGAGAGATTAAGAGAGAGAAGCTGGTAAGGAGTGAGGAGAGAGGGGGAGAGAGATTAAGAGAGAGAAGCGGGTCTCTTGGGGGCCGTGGCTACTTGAGGGAGGGAGAGAGTAGGGAGAGAGAGGGAGAGAGAAAGAGAGAGAGGGAGAGAGAGAAAGAGAGAGAGGGAGAGAGAGAGAAAGTTTATAGGAATGAAACGTGGCGAGAGGAGAGAGGAAAAGAGAGAGAGAGAGAGAAGAGAAGAGGGAGACTTAGGGAGAGAGAGGGAGAGAGAGAGAGAGAGAGAGAGAGAGAGAGAGGAATGAAACTTCTGTGCTAGAGGGAGAGAGAGGGAGAGAGAGAATAAGTGGGATGAGGATAGAGAGAAAAATACTTAAGAGTTGTCAAAGAGAGAGAGAGAGAGATTAAGAGAGAGAATGAGGTGTCTTGACTATGACTACAAGGAGATTTAGGAGGAGAGAGAGAGAAAGTAAAGAGAGTTTTATATATTTACATCTTTTATATTATATTTTTAAATGAGAGAGAAGAGTAGGGAGAGAAAGAAAGAGAGAGGAGAGAGAGGGAGAGAGATTAAGAGAGAGAAGCCGGTTTAGGGTTTAGGGTTTAAGAGTTATAGAGAGAGAGAGAGAGATTAAGAGAGAGAATGAGGTGTCTTGACTATGGCTGCAAAGAGATTTAGGAGTAGAGAGAGAGAGAAAGTAAAGAGAGTTTTATATATTTACATACTTTATATTATACTTTTAAAAAATTATAAAAGAGTGAATTTATGGTTTATTTTGAAAGTGAGATAATGTTTTTATATATATTCATCTTTGAGTGAGGAGAGAGGGGGAGAGAGATTAAGAGAGAGAAGCGGGTCTCTTGGGGGCCGTGGCTACTTGAGGGAGGGAGAGAGTAGGGAGAGAGAGGGAGAGAGAAAGAGAGAGAGGGAGAGAGAGAAAGAGAGAGAGGGAGAGAGAGAGAAAGTTTATAGGAATGAAACGTGGCGAGAGGAGAGAGGAAAAGAGAGAGAGAGAGAGAAGAGAAGAGGGAGACTTAGGGAGAGAGAGGGAGAGAGAGAGAGAGAGAGAGAGAGAGGAATGAAACTTCTGTGCTAGAGGGAGAGAGAGGGAGAGAGAGAATAAGTGGGATGAGGATAGAGAGAAAAATACTTAAGAGTTGTCAAAGAGAGAGAGAGAGAGATTAAGAGAGAGAATGAGGTGTCTTGACTATGACTACAAGGAGATTTAGGAGGAGAGAGAGAGAGAGAGAGAGAGAGAAAGTAAAGAGAGTTTTATATATTTACATCTTTTATATTATATTTTTAAATGAGAGAGAAGAGTAGGGAGAGAAAGAAAGAGAGAGGAGAGAGAGGGAGAGAGATTAAGAGAGAGAAGCCGGTTTAGGGTTTAGGGTTTAAGAGTTATAGAGAGAGAGAGAGAGATTAAGAGAGAGAATGAGGTGTCTTGACTATGGCTGCAAAGAGATTTAGGAGTAGAGAGAGAGAGAAAGTAAAGAGAGTTTTATATATTTACATACTTTATATTATACTTTTAAAAAATTATAAAAGAGTGAATTTATGGTTTATTTTGAAAGTGAGATAATGTTTTTATATATATTCATCTTTTAAATTGAAAAATGTTAACTTTTCTTTAGATACTTGTTCTTTATTTATATCACATGCAGGTTTAGCCTCTACATCACAACCCCTTCTTTTGCATATTTAAGCCTCTTAAACCCCAGCACATTAAAATGAACACAGAAAAAGAAATTATTTATTGCTTTTCTTCGCTTCGACGGTTGGTTTAGCATAGTTTAGCATAGATTAGATTGCCTTAGAGGAGAGACAATTCTCCAAGTTGCCAATCGAAGCCATGCTCAAATTTTTCTAACTAGTTCCTATTCGTTGTCAGTCCCTTCGCTCACATGCGGTTTAACACTCATAACATGCTATTAAATAAGACCTTTTACCATTTACCAAGAAGTTTATCAGTGGGCAGATTGCATGAGCAAATATCAGTGGACAGATTGCATGAGCAGATATCAGTGGACAGATTGCATATATCAGTGGACAGATTACATGTCATGGGACATATTGGAGCTTGATGATTATTGGTTATTTTTATTGCATTTGTATAAATATTTAAGCTCATTTATTGTCATTAAAATCCTTGTAAAGCCTTTTATGCTATTTTTTACATTTATTGTCATATGAAGCGCCTTGTAATAAACCCGACCATCCCGACCATTCACTAATTAACGAGTATCAGTGGGATGCATAAGTGGATATCATGTGGGCTGCATAAGTGGATATCAGTGGAACAGTTTTTAGTGGATAGATTGCAACAGTTGGGTATCAGTGCTCAGATATCAATGGATGGACAGATTACATGAATCTTCACGAAGATTGAAGCTTTATCACTAGATGACATTTTATATTACTTGTAAAGCTTTATTGGCTAATTCTTTTACATTTGTACAAATATTTAAGCCTTGTAAAGCCTTTTAGGCTATTTCCCACATTTATTGCCATATGAAGCCTTGTAAAGCCTTTTGGGCTATTTTCCACATTTATTGTATCAAGGGTTGTATATTGTACTTTACTTGTATGTATCTAAATTCTTCATTATCTTTTCTTGTAGGATTATGGAGCAATCAGCTAATGTGATGGCTATGCTAGATGACTCTGAGATCAGAGAATGGGTTTCTGATGTCACTTTGAATTTCAAAGGAAAGGAATATAGCCCCAATGGCTTTGGTAGGTGGACTCGATATCACATGGGTAGAAGAGCCTGGTTTCTTCATCAAAAGGAAAAGAGACTCTTTCTACTTATGTCAAAAAGGGAGTTCAATGGTGTTGAAGATCCATGGGATGCTACTTTCTTCAAAAAAGATATGACTTCAAGCCTTGTAGTAGGCATAATAATTCAGCGAAAAGACACCTTTGTGGATATTTTAACAAAGAGTTCAGATCCTGAAGTTGGCGGTATGCATTTTATTGTGTCAAGGAGAGACGCAAAGACCTTTGTGATGCCTCCTCCTCAACCATCAAAGTTTCCAGAGTTGCAAAGGGCATTGGAGACTCTTTCATATACTTGGGAGCAATTTCCTAGTGTGGTGGCAAAAAGGATGCATGCAAAGATAATGCTTGAATACTTTCAGGATGCAGAATATGCTCTCCATATGCAAGAATCATCACATGAAGGAGATCAAAAAGCTCAGACTTCAATGCAGGGACAAGAAGAACAGGCACACTGTCACAAACCTGTAGAAGATGAGCGCAAACTTGTAGAGCCAGAAATGGTGAATGTAACTAAGGATGATGAAAAACAAGCCTTGAGTGCACGGGAATTAGCAAAAATTGAAGAAGATCAAGGTCGATCCACTGCAGTTATGCTAGAAGCTCTTGCTAGCAAGCCACGACGTGAAATGCAAAAGGCTAGTACTGCAAGAGCCACGGTTCCAAGCAGTAAGAAAAGACATCGTCCCACTGTAGAGAAAGATAATGTGGATGAAAAACGGTCAAAAAAAGAGAAAGATGAAGAAGACTCAGAATCTGAGGCTGAAGATGATCAAGATGAACTCACATCAATTAAAAATCTTAATCTGCGTCTTAATGAAGCAGTTACAGATGATGATGTGGGATATATCTGGGGTCAAAGGACATGGTTTGTGAATGCCAAAGATGTGGAAGCTGCAGCTCTGTTTACTAATAGCCGAAGCCTTGATATATCCTATGCAATGCAAATATACGAGGCTTTGAGAGATGGCAAGAAACCTGTGGCAAGTAATGTGGTCTTGCGCCCAATAATGTTTTGTCCAACCAAAAATAGTTTTCTGGATCAAATAACATTTACAGGGCCTACACATTTCGAGGAGATCTTCAGTCAATTCTTTAAAAACACTCTAAAAAATATTCCACATGAACGAGGCGAAGAGGCACAAGGAGAGAATATGCTAAAGGAAGTCAAGAAGGAATTTCTCCTTCATTGCAGATTCCAGCCCATTGATGGTCAACATTGGGCTTATGCTTGTAATCAGATCGCAAGGGAAGCAAAGGAGGGCAAAAGACTCACTCCAGAACAATTTGTAAAGATAAGCTCATTCCATTATTATCCTGCAACGATCTGTATATTCAAGCATGAGATTAAATATTTGATTGAGTCCGAAAGACTTAATCATTATGTCCATGGAAAGCGTAAGATATCCTCAACATCAGAGGTCTTACAGAAGGCAAGGGTGATATGGACAACATTTGGTTCCCCAAATCCTGATTTGAAGCGAAAGGTCACAAAAGCAGACGCCGACACACTCACAAACTTTTATACTTCTTTGAGTGCAGTTGTGCCTAGGGGAACCCAAGAGCGAGAAGAAAGTATGACAAGCCTCAAGGTGGTGAGGGACAGATATGCCGACTATACTTCTATCATCTTTCGTCCTGTTGAAGTGTTCAATGAGATGCTTGAAACGTGCATTGCTTGTGAGCGTGGACAGCTGACCTATGAAGCTCCTTTGTTTATCTCCGGCAAGTCAAAGGTAATGGATAAGAAGGAGTTGACGGCAAGGATGTGGAGGCCTGTAAAGTACTTACCTGATAAGTATGCATCCATGGCAGCACAAAGAATTTTAAAGAAAGAATGGTTTTTTGGAAAAAAAGACAAAGACCACTGCATGGAAGAATGCATCAATGTACAGGTGAGGCGTGATGCAGTGCATAGTGCCATCAAGTATTTGCTGTCAGAGAAACAAATTCCACTTACTCATTGCAACATTGACTATAATGTGGTGAAGCATATAGCTTCTTTGTCAACACCCAAGGTAAAGCTATGGGCCAACAGGTGGATTAAAAAGGATGAAGATGGGTCGGAAATAGTAACCTCTTATATGAGAAAAGAGATCCCACAACAGGTGGTTGCATATGTGGAAAGATTAATCAGCGAGATAAGAATGCCAACAGATATGCACCAAAGCTTTCAATTCAATGTAGAGGTTACGGCAGAGTCTGGAAAGCTTGTCAACTTCAGGGGAGTCTCAGAAGATGACTTCTTTAAGAATGAGTCAGCATGGGATAAGCCACAACTATTCTTTATCAATGAAGTTTCTAGCGATGATATCCATAACTTCATTGATAGAATAGTATATACCACCATTAGCAAAGTGGCGATTTGTAACATTGTCATATTTGTTGATAAAAAAGACAAAGAAGCCATGCAGGTTACTCTAGAGCAAGCATATTCATCAGATTTGAAGATCTATAGTGGTGTTTATGCAGCAAAGAGAGGCAAGAGAGAATGTGGCATAGCGATTCAAACTCTTGAATCATTCTTTCTATGTATGCGGAGTCCCAACCCTGATCACTCTTTACAAAAGAACATAAGAGGGAATTCAAATAATTTGAGATTGATGCTAGAAGAGCAAGATATTCCCAGGTCCATACATTATCAGAAAAACAACTACGGAAGTCCTGCAAAAAGTGGGAGTCTCTTGCTTACCATGATGGAGAATTTGCTGCCGGCAGGTTGGGAGGTCACCTTGTGCAGGATGGGATATTTATTTGAGGATCTCCTAAGAAAAGGCAACTCCACCAATATTATTGAAAATAAGCATTTCATGGCCTATTTCCAGCTTCAAGCAGATCTAACCACAGGCTATGAAAAAGAGATAGACCACAAGGACACCGATGACATGGATGATTACCTTGAAGATCATAATGTCCCAGTTGTTAATGATGAAAAGATGGACTTACATGACCCATTCACAGAGAGGTTGGTGGATGAAGACAAATATGATGATGCCCTCTTTGATAATTATGGCTCTCAGGGTTATGAAAAAAGGCCACTACGACAATACTTAGCGGTATGAACTCTCTATTTCTCAACTAAATACAATTTTTTAAATAAGATTTAAATTTAAAGATAATGACTCTAATCTCTCATATTTATTTACAGGCAATAGAGGGAGAAGAAATGGATGAAGTCAATACGGAGGCACTCCCTTCCACTTCAACAATGCAACCACCTCTAAATTTGATTGAAAAATCAAATTTAGCTGCATTAGATAAAATGGAGAGCTCATTTCAAGTTAAGATCGTTTTGAAACGAGAACCTCAGTATTTAAGCTTTGGTAGAGAGGAGGTTTCAATCCTCTCCAATCCTTTAAAAGAGGTTAATGACAATGTTATCTTGGCCATTCTCAGGTAATGTTTATTTATTTATTGCTACTTCAATAAGCTAACATTTGTTTATTTATTCACAGTTCAGTTATATATCAGTTTCCTAGTGCAGAATGCAAATCAATTCTATGAGCTAATGTTTGTTTATTTCTTGGTGCAGTGTAGTTATTTCTCAACTTCCTAGTACAGTGCAGCATCGTGTCTACATGCTCGATGCTCTCCTTTCTTCTATTCTTAGCTCTCCTCAAAAGACTATAGAAGATGTCTGTACCTGGTTAAGCCCTTTGAATTTAGATGGGGTGCGAGTCATCTTAATGCCTTATCATGAGGCGTAAGTATCAACTCTAACCTTATTTTTACTATTTCTTTGGCAAGTTTGTGTAAAACAATAATCATTTTTATTCTGGTCGTGTAGCTCACATTGGAGTCTGATCTTCTGGGACCTTGAACTCAACCATTTATGGTTTGTGAATTCAATAGAAGGCTATCATGCCAACTCCCCAAGGTAATTATTCTCTTAATATTTTTGATACTTTCTTATTTTGTATCTTATGATCATGACATATTAATATATTTCATATGTCATGCTGGACAGTGCTGCATATCGGCTAGTATCTGCTGTCAGAACAACCACGGAGCAACAAGATCAAGTAGAATTCAAAAGACGTCTGCCAGTGGAGCAAAAAGATGGACACAGTTGTGGGTGGAGAGTCGCCTACAATTGCATGTTGTTTCTTAGAGAGATTTTTGATCTGGAGTTACCAGTCAAAATGGAATCATATACAGAAGCTGATCTGCTAGCATTTCGGGCTGAGAGTATTCAGCATCTAATTACTACCATTGGGAAACAACATGAAAATATGACTACATTGCAGCATGTATAAAACCTTATCTTTATACTTGTATACTTGTTCCAGCCTTTAAGTGGGATGTATAAATCTCATGACTTTTTTATATTTTCCTCAAAAGGAGAAGAGAATGAGTTTAATGAAAGCATACTATCTTTATACTTTTATAATTATTTAAACCATTAATTTTATTTGGGATGTATAAATCTCATAACTTGTCTAATGAAAGCATGCTATCTTTATACTTCTATGATTATTTAAACCATTATTTTTATTTGGGATGTGTAAAAAATTTTTCATCCAAGAGAAGGAGAGACTCACTCTAATGAAAGCGTGTATGAAACCTTTTTAAATTTTTGCTCCAAGCAGAGGAGAGACTTACACTAATGAAAGCATATATGAAACCTTATCTGCTTGTTTAAGCCTTTATTTGGGATGTGTACATCGCATAACTTTTTTATATTTTTATGGCAGAAGGAGGATGTGGAGGACATAGCAAGTGAAGAAGAATACGATGTAGACTACTCCCTCAATAAGATGAGTCATAAAAATATGAATCTATTGGAGCAGATTGGAAGTTCATTCACTGCTATGTTGTTAATTCGACAACAACCTCATTTTTTTGAATTTGGTGAAGAAGAGATTTCAATCCTCTTGAATCCTAAGAATGAGGTTAATGTCAAAGTCATTACAACCATCCTCAGGTTTGATGCAGCCTTTTCCTTGGCTTTATACTTTGCTTATTTTGATTAAACCCAAGAAGCTAATACTTTTTTTTTAAATATAGCAATGTTATAGCAAATTTTCCGCAAAATATACAAAGCGTTTCATATATGCTCGATCCTCGTATTTCGGAAGTGCTTATCAACAAAGAAGAAACCATAGAGAATGTTTGCAAGTGGTTGAAGCACATTCCTATGAATGACGCACGAGTTATTTTTACAGCATATTATGAGAAGTAAGCATCAAACCCTACTTGTTTTTCCTATTGCATTTGCTAGAATTGTCTCAAACACAGTAATTATTCTTTATTGATAATGCAGCTCACATTGGAGTCTGGTAGTCGTGGACATCCTTGCGAAGAAGTGCTTCTTTGCAAACTCAATGACATCCGTCCATGGCAATGTGTTAGAGTAAGTATAGACTACACTTGTTGTCACTTCTTGACATGTAGATTGATATGCAATGCACATATTCACTGTTGTTATATGTTTTGATATGCAGATCAGCTCGAAAATTAGTAGATGCTATCGACATAGTAATGCGGCAATGTGACTTGGCACAACAAATAGAGTATATAACATGTCAGGTGTCACATCAAGATAATAGCCACATCTATAATTGTGGATGGAGGGTGGGCTACAATTGCTTTTTGGTACTTGGTCAAATTTTTGAGATGCAAAATGACACCACACTATCAACATATACGGATTTGCATCTCTATGCATTTATAACATGTACCATTCGAGCAATCATTGATTGCGAAATGAATGCCATCAAAGAGTCAAAGAGGATAGATGACCTCAACTCTACAAACATGGCCTCATTAAAAGAATTGGGAAGCTCTTTTAATGTTAGGGTTATGATTCAACATAGACCTCAGTATCTTGAATTTGGGGGAGAAGAGATTTCAATTCTCTCTAGAGCTTCAAATGAGGTCAATAACAACGTTATGATGGCCATTCTCAGGTTTGATACAAACTTTTTCTCTACTTGATAATTCAATATTTTGATTTAATCTAATAAGCTAATAAGCTAATATTCATTTATTTTGATTAAATCTAATAAGCTAATATTCATTTATTTGTTGGTGCAGTATAGTTATCTCACGATTTGGTAGAGTCGTACAAAATCGTGCGTATATGTTGGATTCCCTCCTTTCTCCTATACTTAGCGATAGCAGAAAGACAATAGCCGATGTTTGTAAATTATTACAGCCTTTACATTTACATGGCGTGCGAGTCCTATTTATGGCATATCATGAGATGTAAGTATCATGGCAACCTTTATTTTCATCTTGTACTGGCAACATTGTGTTAAATAATAATGGTTCTTAATTATTCGTGTAGGGAACATTGGAGTCTGGTGGTTTGGAACCTTGAAGACAACTATTGTTGGTTTGTTAACTCCATTGCAGGCTTTCATGGCTCAGTGCAAACGTAAGTATTCTATTAATCTGTTGTTACTTCTATATTATGTACCTTATGTGATAGATACACTAAGTTTTTTTAATATGTCACGATGAGCAGGTCGATTGAGAAGTTGGTATCTGCTATCAGAGAAACAGGACAGTACAAAGACTCGGTAGACTTCCAAAAGCGTTTAGTAGTAGAGCAGGAAGATGGGCATAGTTGTGGGTGGAAAGTTGCCTACAACTGCATGTTGATTTTCAAAGAAATTTTCTCACTTATGCCACAGATCTCATCGGAAGACTCTTTGGAGCTCAAATATTCAGAGGAGGATATACAATTGTTTAGGGCTGAAATCATTCGAGACCTAATTGCTACCATTAGAATACAACGTGCAACTGAAGCAATACCAGAGCTTTCCTTTAAGGAAGAGGAGACTGAGTCTACTATGAAAGCACTGCATACTACAGAAGAAGTAGAGACCCAATGTACACCTACAGCACCACAGCCTCCACTGGAAGCATCAGAAGAGTTGCCACCGCCTCCGCTTGCATTTAAGGAAGAGGATACTGAGTCTACTCCGAAAGCACTACATACTACAAAAGAAGTAGAGACCGAGTGTACATCTACAGTACCACAGCCTCCATTGGAAGCGTCCGAAGAGTTGCCAGAGTCTCCACTAGAAGCATCACAAGAGTTGTGATGCATGTATGATGTTGTGTTTGTAGTTTTTGTTGATTATACACCAATTTGTTACTTATTACTTAAGTGGCATAATCATGATATTTATATAATTTCTTTATGCACACAATTTTATGATATGAATGTGTGATGATGTGATTATTTGGAAATAAATCCTTGTGTGATGGGAATTCTGATATGAATATTTGATGATGTAATATTTGTAATATATTTATTTCATGCACACAATTTTATGATATGAATGTGTGATGATGTGATTATTTGAAAATAAATCCTTGTGTGATGAGAATTTTGATATGAATATGTGATGATGTAATATTTGTAATATATTTCTTCATGCACACAATTTTATGATATGAATGTGTGATGATGTGATTATTTGAAAATAAATCCTTGTGTGATGAGAATTTTGATATGAATATGTGATGATGTAATATTTGTAATATATTTCTTCATGCACACAATTTTATGATATGAATGTGTGATGATGTGATTATTTGGAAATAAATCCTTGTGTAATGAGAATTTTATTCAGTTGGACAGTCTCCACTCACTTAAAGTAGAGCATTCGCAATGCTTCTCTCACTTTATTCCAACCCTTATCCTTATCATCTCCACTCACTTAAAGTAGAGCATTCAATCTCCACTCGCTTTATTCCAACCCTTATCATAGTGAACACATCATGCCACTCACTTTATTCCAACCCTTATCCTTATCGTAGTGAACACATCGTGCCTTAGTGCACTTGTATTCTTCCATCCTAGTCTTTCCACAAACACTCTCTTATTTCTTACATCCTAGTCCTTCTGAGTAACTTGTATTCTTCTATCCTAGTCCTTCCGCAAACACTCTCAGAGTCTTCTTTCATCCATCCTGATAACCAAGTATCCTTCTGAGTAACTTGTATTCTTCTATCCTAGTCCTTCCCCAAACACTCTCAGAGTCTTCTTTCATCCATCTTGATAACCAAGTATTCTTCTATCCTAGTTCTTCCACAAACACTCTCTTCTTTCATCCATCCTAGTGCTTCTCACATTAACTTGTATTCTTCTTGTATTCTTCTATCCTAGTCCTTCCGCAAACACTCTCAGAGTCTTCTTTCATCCATCCTGATAACCAAGTATTCTTCTATCATAGTTCTTTTGCAGACACTCTCTTCTTTCTTGCATCCTAGTGCTTCTCATTAACTTGTATTCTTCTATCCTAGTCCTTCCGCAAACACTCTCAGAGTCTTCTTTCATCCATCTTGATAACCAAGTAATCTTCTATCCTAGTTCTTCCTCCGCAGACACTCTCTTCTTTCTTTGCATTGTAGTCCATCTCCCTTTCTTTATCATCTCCCCACCCATGGATGTCCTTGGCATTGTCGAAGACGTGGAGTTCGGAATTAACAATCTCAAAGAATGGATTGCTGACCAAGGAGCACAGAGAGAGGCCAGAATTCGACAAGGTTCTCCTTTGACACACATGGAGAGAGAGGAATTTGCTGCACAAAGGCACGCAGAGAGGGAGGAGACTCTCAAGATAGCAGACAGTGAAAGACTTCTAAGACGTATGATAAAAGCACGACAAGATCTATTAGATTTCTTAAGTAACCTGCGTTATCGTAGCTCTCGTCATGGGCGATTTGATGCGGATGCTGAGAGAACAATAAGAGCCTCTCAGAGAAATTATAAAGAAACAATTTGTGATTGCTTAAACTTCTTCTTCTCATGTAATTATGTTGAGGATACAGCTGTGGAGGCAGTGAAGGATTGGGTTGTTGAGAAGATAAGAGAGACCAATGATGAGATCTTCTAGACTTAGATAAGAGAGACTGTATTAAGGTGTTTTTTGACACCATATGGCTTTGTATTAAGGTGTTTTTTGACACCATATGGCCTTGTATTAAGGTGTTTTTTGACACCATATGGCTTTGAGTAATATGATCTAGTACTTCTTGTACAAATGTGATGTTAAGATGATGTTAAGAGAGACTGTATTAAGGTGTTTTTTGGCACCATATGGCTTTGAGTAATATGATCTACTTCTTTACAAATGTGATGTGCTCTTTTTGAAATGTACTCTAGTTTTCATAACATGTCACGCCATTTTTTCTAATTTGATTTTTTAAAATCTTACTTTTTTGTCTCTTTTAACAATGTGATGTACTCTATTTTTAACATCTCACGTCATTTTTTCTAATTTGATTTTTTTAAATCTTCTTTTTTGACTCAATGTTTTGTTTTATAAGAGCCTCTTTTTTTGAAATGTTTTATCCAGAATTATCTCACAAAATGAATTTGGACAGTGCAAGAGTCCAAAATTAATGAAATAGGTGTTCATGGTATTAACTAGCTATGGAAGCAAACCTCGATCAAACTATCACTAAGAATTGTTTAAATACAATTGCTCACATACTCTTCTACAATCAAATCTACTTCCTTGGTGTTATGATAAACATTTACTTGCGGTAGTACATGCAACATAAGTATCAACTAACTACGCAAGCAAACCACTACCTTTTTGCTTTCAGAACTATTTAGCTAGCGCATGTTCAATGCTCAGTGGTAGCCAAGTGCTAAATCTTCTTTTTTTGAACTTCTCCAAAGCAGACCATCTCTCGCTTCATCGCTTGGAGACCGCGTGATGGCCAACCGCTCTTGATGATCATCAAAGCTACAAATCGGGCACAACTTCTTCAAGCAAGCTAGCACAGTACGATATCGATGATTGAGGGGGAATCAAGCAACGCTATTACATTGAGATTGTAATAGAATGCTTCATTCAATCAATTACATTTGTGGATTTCTGTATGATTTAATTAGTGAGTGCAATATGGCAAAAAAATGGCAAACAGAGGTGGGTCAAGCCCTCGGGCCCTCATTCTTCAAAGTCTTGCCCTTATTGGTAGGTCAAGGGACAAAACTCTGGGTAGGTAAAGGCTCCTCGTACTTCCATTTTACGTTATTAGCCTTCAAGTGGGATTTTTTTAGTACGTTTTTGGCCCTGCAAGGGTCCTAAGGGATGATGGTTAGTGAGTTGCTAATCGAGGGCCATAGTTTTGAAGTTAGCTCATTTGGTCAATTTGACCTTGCAAATGATGGCTAGTATGAGGCTTATCTATGGGTTAGTAGAAGTTTAAGGGCTTCTAATGTGTATAGGGTTTAAGGTTTTTGTTTACTTGTGGAGGTCCTAAATGTTTTTGTCTTTTATCCTAAAGGTTTTGTCTTTTGTTAGGTATTTCTCTCTAAAGATGGAGGCTCTCTTTGTCTTTGAATGACACCACATTTATATTACTCTTGTCAAAATAGGCACACCCCACTTTTATTTAATGGCCCATCCACCCCACACACACACATACATACACCTTTCCACCTCTTTTCTCTCCTCTCTTTCACTCATCTACCCTTCCTGATATTCCTTCACCTTCACTTGCTTTTTCTCTTTTCCTTTCCTTCCAATTGACACTTATCATTTCCTTTCACAAGTTATTCGAAATATTTATCGAGCTACTTACACTTGGACTTATAATTCCACTCTAAAAGGAAGGGCCATAGTGGGATCCCAACCTTGTTTTTAGAAAAGAATGTGTTTTTCAAATTAAAAACACTTGTGGGTCAACGCACACTTGTTGA